>NW_027126138.1:0-12500 GCF_037325665.1 Littorina saxatilis | reverse complement strand
AGAGAGAGAGAGAGAGAGATTTTGGGGGGTTATTTATGATAAAAATATGATATATGTGAGTTGACTGGTATCACGCTCAATGCTGCTGATATTGTGAGAGTGTGTGCTGTGACCATATTAAGAGGGACAGAGAGAGAGACTGAAAGTGAGAGGAAGAGAGAGATGTTTTGTGATGGTGTTTCCATGGTAGTGCGCACATGTTTTCGTTACTATGTGTGTGTGAAGAGAGAGAGAGAGAGAGAGAGAGAGAGAGAGAGAGAGAGAGAGAGAGAGAGAGAGACAGACAGACAGACAGACAGACAGACAGCCGGACAGATAGACAGACAGAGAGAGAGACAGAGACAGAGACAGAGAGAGATTGGTGGAGGTGGGAGAAATCGCCTATAATGTGTGTTCAGAGAGACGTGCGTTTATATGTTCACTTTGTATAGTGTGACATTTGCGTTTAAGTTGTTGTCCACTGATCGCGTTCTTTGTCCCTTGTTATTTAGGATTGTTGGGGGGTAGGGTGTGGCTGATTATTGTATTGTATACTGATGTTTGGACTTGAGCACCCGATTTCTGAGCTAGATTTAGGTCGGGGTGACCGTTGATTGGTCAGGCCTGCAGCCTTGGAGTTTGATGGTTGGTGGGGGGGGGGGGGGGGGTTCGTGCGTGGTGAACATTTGGCCAGTGCACAGAACTTGACAGAACATGTGTTAAGGTTGCCCAGGTCATGGAACTCACGCTGCTCCTTGGCGGCACGCTTTCCTTCAGACGCACCCCCATATCCCTCCCTGTTTCGCTGAACGGTTTCTCCTCATTCATTCCAAACGAGACCTATGAAGACAAAGACGTATTCTTTGCTTGGTTGAGTTTCTGCTTTGTTCTTTGATTGATTTTGTTTATTCCCTTGTCCCCCGTAAACAGGCGATAGAACTCGAATGTGTCACCGTCTCGCATTTTGAATGGAGCGCTGTTTTTGCCAAACTAAGATTTTCAGAGCTCTGATCGAATTGCGACCGGGGGGTGGGGGGGGGGGGGGGGGGGGGGGGGAGATGCGGATCGGAGAAGACGAACTAAATGACAAGAGGAAGAAGCCATCTGCATGCAGTAGAAAATAAGAAAGTGGTGCTGGTTCTGCTGAGCAAAATACATTCACGACAACGAACAAGATTGAATGCAATGGATGAAAGGTTCTGTAAGTTCAGACGTGTGAAGGCACATAATACTATAGAGCACAGAAACAGAATGCTTGACTCTCCGGTCGTTGAACCCGTTCAAGTAGTATTCAGTTTTTATATTGCTAGACTCCGCCCAGTTGTAATCTTTTAACCGCTGTGCGCTGATCCGTTAGTAATGTGTAGGTGTGAGTGGGCATTGAAATACAGTGATACCCACATTGTAAGACCCTCCGGTTTAAGTCTCTTGTCATCTCCCACCTCCCTCCGCTACCCTAATCCCACCCCACCCCCATGCTCTTTAATATTCCTTGTTCACAACGTCTGTAAAATTTACCTCCATTTTAAGACTCCCTTCCTTTTAAAATCTGATATCCTCAGCTTTGGGGGACCCCCGCGGGTTAGGGGGAAGAATTTACCCGATGCTCCCCAGCATGTCGTAAGAGGCGACTAACGGATTCTGTTTCTCCTTTTACCCTTGTTAAGTGTTTTCTTGTATAGAATATGGTCAATGTTTGTAAAGATTTTAGTCAAGCAGTATGTAAGAAATGTTAAGTCCGTTGTACTGGAAACTTGCATTCTCTCAGTAAGGTAATATATTGTACTACGTTGCAAGCCCCTGGAGCAATTTTTTGATTAGTGCTTTTGTGAACAAGAAACAATTAACAAGTGGCTTTTTACCCCCCCCCCCCCCCTTCCCCGTCGCGATATTACCTTCGTGGTTGAAAACGACGTTAAACACCAAATAAATAAATAAATAAAATAAATAAAGCTTTGGGGGCGGTCGGAAAACAGGGGTTCCCTTGTAAAACCAAGGAGAATCGTTGAGGCACGACTGTAGCCTATCTGTCCGGGTTTTATTGAGCAACTTGTCTGACATCAACGTTTGAAACAAAGAACAATTCCGGTCTCGTTTGACTGACTGACTAGTAAAGTTTACGTTCTCTTAGGACCAATTGTCCTATCTTGGGACAGGTAGAGGTAGTATGCTATGTGTCTCGTTTGACCTACATTGGACTACTGTTGTATACTCTGACCTACAATCCATGGTGCGGGACTTTAAACTGCGACGTAGATCCTTCATTGCAAGTTTAAATGGCTAATAAACTGTTAACCCACAGGCTCATTCAAGATTTACTTCCCTCGATAACTTTTTTCTTCTTCTGTAGTAAGAAGAGTAGTGTTTCTACAGGCCGTTTGGTGGCTGTTTTCTGTCGTTTATAGTCTTATGTATACTTTTTTTGCCCTTGCGCCGAACGTACGCGACATTAACAAACATGATTACAATATGCACAGAAATCCGACTACAATCTTTTTTTTTTTTTTTTTTAGTGAAGTGCAGCTTCTTTTGAAGGTATACTCGTTTTAGGAAGACCGTCTTGTAAATAAATGACCATTGATATGCCATAACATAGGATGAAGAGTCCTTTCACCTCGAACACATACCGACAACCTACACACGTGTGCAGAGTGGGATTTTTTCCGTATTAGTCTTGTAACCGAAAATTGTGTCAGTCTGCGAAATTTACAGATTTAAATTCCAATTCGGCACAGGAAACAGCCAGGCTGTTGAAACATGGTATACGTCCAAGTAAAAGGAGGCTGGGCAGATCTGTGTTGGTTTACACGTTAGTTTACGCTATTTTCGGAATCTTTGAATAATTTGTCCATTCGGTAAAGTATATTTGAGAAAGGGTACATTCACAAATGTCCATTAGATTAAGTCTGTGTCGAAACAGTGTCTTTCGATAAAGTGACATGTACCCGGTATGTTAAACATGGCCCCAAAGACTGTAGTGCCCTAATGGAACCGTGTTTCAGCACTAGACTTGGAGCTCTAGTGAGCTCCGCGTCCTACTCGATACAAACATTTTGTTAACGCGGGCATGCTGAGTCAGCTAGTTGTACAGAATGTTGATACCGCGCCGTCGATCAGTTTTCTCTCCTCCCAATCTTGATTGATATCGATTTCATATTTCGGGCCCAGAGTGCCTGTGCTAGGGCCAGGACCGGTGGATGCTTGCATAGCCAGGGCTCCCGGACCGTTTCCACGGCAGACAAGTTGTTCCCAGGGGATGTCTGCTGTAATTGTATACGACGCTTTCTGACTGGAAAATGATGTGAGAGTTCATGCTTATACCTAGATACGTATTCATGAGGTTTTGAAGCTTAAGTAGAAAGTTGAAATGGGCAGAAGAGAAATAGGTAAACATCTTACGATAAGGGTTCCCATATCGAATATGGAAACAGAGTGAATTCTGTCTTTGTTGCACTAAACGTGAAGGAGGAGGATGAGATATTATTATCAAATACTAGGTTATATTCTTATAAACATGGACAGTTTCTGCTGGTTTACTTTGTGGTGTACCAAGAAGACGTTGGTGGACAAACAATTAAGGCAAGGGAAAAAATACAATTTCAACTTTTTGAATAAGAATCTTCAAACAGATGTCAAAAGCAAGATTCTGATGTGAATTTGAAGACTAAAGAGAACACGAACCCAAACAGTGAATGTCACTTTAAGCAACAAGGTTGCAACCCCTTCTTGTGACATCATTGCCGTCCTTACAGTACTTCACAGCGGTCAAGTCCGTCACATATAAGGTCCGCCATCTGGAAAGACCTAGGCCAGTTGATGTCAAAATGTTCTTTATTACCAGAGCTAGTTAGCAAACAGGGTAGCGTGACCCGCCGCGACCCATACCCTGTGATGATGAGGGGTCACCCTGTTGTCCCCTGACCCCCTTGACCCCCGGCGCGTGCCAGTCTGATCCCAGGGGCGCCCCTTCCCCACCCCTTCACTCTGGGGGGGGCGCTGGTTAAATGAGGGGGCTATCGTGACATGTGTTGGTCCCGACCTCCACGAGTTCACACACCTGGGCTGTTTTAGAGGTTCTGTTTTGTTCTTTTTTTCGGCGTTGTTTTGTAGCGCGTGTCAGCCTTTTTTCGGGTTGTGTTTGAACTTTTTGAGCTGTACCTACCCACCCCCTCCCCCCCCCCTCCCAACCCCCCACCCGCTTTTTCTTTCATTCCCTGTTGGTACCCTCTATTCGTGCGCCGCCGCCGTCTTTCCGTCTCCGTGTCTTTTCTCATTAATTTTCTGAGACGTTTAGACAGGGCAAAGCGCCTTAAACCCTCAATCTGTATGTCTTGGTAAATGTGGCCTGATCCCTGTCGCGTGACCCGATAAAGACGGAAAGTAGAGGGTCAAGGGGATATGAGTGGAATGGGGAGGGTCAGGGGTAAGAGAGGGAAACCTGCCTCGTATTGAGGTACGATTGAAACAAAGAATCAAATCTTATTGTAAGGAACTGTCACCAGCAGCTGCTCTCTCTTTTTTTTTTCATGAATGTGTTGTTGCATCTGGCTTTGATTCGAAATGTCTTACAATACACTGTAATCAAACTAACACACACACATACACGCACACGCACACACACACGCACAAAGAGACAGACAGACTGGCAGACACGCAAACAAAAGGAACAGGAGGCAACCCTTTCCCGCATATGGTGTTTCGCCTGTCCATACTTTTCACGTGTCGTTCATTGAAGTATATTTCTTTTGCTCGCTTCTTCCGTGTTTAATATTTCTCATTTAAATTTTTAATAATGAACAATGTATCAATTATTCTAAATCTGATCCCACAGACTGCATGCCGCGCTGGCTCTTCAAACTCGCTCTTTATTGGTCCGTCGTATTGTGCGCAACTGTTCCCACTTTGTATTTTGGGATGCAGTCACTATTGGCGTGCACTGTAATTGGCCTCTGTGTAATCAACGACTCCGGCGTTCCGAATGTCCTTCTTTGAAATCAAGAGCTCATTTGTCCAGTTACTACCGTTGAGCTTCAGCGGCGCAGGACAAAACAAAAGTTTTAAATGACTATCATTTGACCAACCCGCCCTTCTCTGCCGTGTGGGGGTTGTATCTTTGTTTCTTCTGAATAATACATGTTTTAGTCCTGCATTTCTCGCTCCTGTCAGTGAGTTGTATTAGAATGGTTAAAGAGTGCTTCTGAAGTGAGCCGAGATGCGTTCTGTATGCAAAATGTTAATAAGAGAGTGGCCGGGTTTATAGGGGTGGGATTTGTCACCCGAGGTCTACTCGCCTGAGACGAGGACCTGTACTCGTTTCTCTGATTCTCTGTCTCTGTCTGTCCGTCTCTGTCTGTCTGTCGGTCGGTCGGTCTGCTTGTCTGTCTCTCTCTTCTTTTTTTAATTTTTTTTTATCTCTCTCGTGTGTGTGGGTGTGTGTGGGTGTGTGTGTGTGTGTGTGTGTGTGTGTGTGTGTTGTGTGTTGTGTGTGTGTGTGTGTGTGTGCAGTACAGCAGTGGGCAGCTGCAGTGACCAGCATGGCGGGTCTCTAATTGACCCGCAATGACCATTTTGCTTTTTGTGTTTCTGTGCATGGCGCTCGGCTGTAACTGATTGCACACAGAGCAGCTGTCGGTTTGAATCCTCCGTCTGTCCAGCAACCTCTAGCTCCAACCCCATCACAAACCCGCTCCTCAGTTATACATGTACCGCCAAGTTGCTCCTCCACCACCCACACACATTCATGCAGCGGAATACCCTTTTTATTTTAAGACAAACAAATATATATATAAGAAAATCAGATCTTGAAAAGGAGGGAGTCGTAAAGCGGGCGTAAAGATACAAAGGTTAGGAACAAAAATTCTTATAAGGCAAGAATGGAAATCAAAGCTTTGATGTCCTAAGGGCTGGGTGTAGAGGGAGGGGGGGGGGGGGTCTACTGTACCTTACAGTCACGTTGCCTGTCAATTTCAATGTCTCTTAGCTGTCATGGTTTACGTTCTGATTGGCGACATGTCAGTCTTGCGTTTTTTTCTCGCTATCTTTAGCACTGCTGGAATTAGAGGATGACGTTTCTCACGAGCACTTGCACATAATTTCATAATGTTATTACTCTGACCTGTGTCTGTCTGTATGTCTTTTTGTCTGTCCTTCTGTCTGTCTGTCTGTCTGTCTGTCTCTATTTATTGATCTATCTATCTGAGCCTATGTTGCTGCTGTAGCCGCATTTCATTAGAATTACAGATGTCTCAACATTAGTGTCATGCAGAGCGTAAACCTCAGATTACACTCTTTTTTTTTGTAGTAGATGATTTGGTATTTGTATCTCGCAGACTGGACAACCCAGACCTTAAATCACACACATCCCAACATTGCTTCTTCTCTGGTGTGAGTGGATGGTACACTGATGTTGGGAAGAGTGGAGAGGGAGATGATCGATTGACAGGCAGATAGGGGGCCATTGATTAGCATGCATGAACTCTCATCAGAATCGAGGGCATGCTATCACTTGTTCGACATAGTGCCGCCCCTCCCCCCCCCTCTGTCTGTCTGTCTGTCTGTCTGTCTGTCTGTCTGTCTGTCTGTCTGTCTGTCTGTCTGTCTGTCTGTCTGTCTTTGTCTCTCTCTAACTCTCTCTAACTCTCTCTGTCTCTCTCTCTGTCTCTCTCTCTCTCTCTCTCTCTCTCTCTCTCTCTCTCTCTCTCTCTCTCTCTCTCTCTCTCTCTCTCTCTCTGTAAGCACGCTTTTTCTTCTGTTCAAGGTACATTTTATGTTAGCGAACATGTTAACCGCCACAGATTTTGTTAAGGCTTTCACATATAGAATAGAAACATTCTTTAACTTAAAGACATGGCGAAAATCAAAAGTCTGGTTGCTTCCTGTTTTGAGTAGGAATTTTTTTCGTTGCCTTAGTTTCGCATATGAAACCTATGTCAGTCAGCAAAAATGATTCAGTAAATAATAAAAAATAAAAAAACCCATTAATAATGCTAATAAAACTCTGTGTAGAAGGCAGCTAAACTATTGATTTTGTTGTATGTGTCTAAGTGAAAGAATGCATTATTCCCTGTGAAAGCCAGGATAGATAGATATGTGACAATGAAGATGATAGTGAAGGCAAGAAGGACGGGAACCTTGAACCCATGCAAGGTTGTGCTGGTCATGCCTTAGCACCTTGAGACGAAAAAGAAAGGTCAACGTCCTCCGCTCCTCGACAGGTGGTTAGGATTAAAAAGAAATACAACGTGACATTGTAGGATTTGAATCTTGATTTTGCAAACAACAAAAAAGACCTCAAGCCTGCTTTGTTTTCATTTCCAGATTATAGAGGTCAACAATATGAGCAAGGTCAAGTTGAAATACTGGTAAGTGTAAAGTCTTTGTTTCGGGTTCGTGTACTGTAGCTTATACACGAGACAAAAAGTGACACGCACGCACGCATAAGTACGCACGCACACGCGCACGCACGCACACGCACGCACACACGCACACACACACACACTCTCACGCACGTACTAACACACACACACACACACACACACAAAAACTGTCATGAGCGTAATTGTCTCTGTTGCATAACTGCCAAGGCGGTTGAGTTTAGCTTCAAGATTTTGCGATTTTGTTTTACTTGAAACATGTATATGTTGTAGGTATGTTGTTACAATAATAATGTTGTGTCATCCTTTTTGCAGCGGAGTGGCCTTCAACACGCCGCAAGTTCGACCCACGATAGAACAGATTGACCAGTCATTCGGAGCCACACATCCAGGAGGTACGCCAAAGTTTTCTCCTACACCCGCACTCATACACACACACAGACACACACACACACACACACACACACAGACAGACACACAAACACACACACACACACACACACACACACATTTAGTAAGTAAGGTTGGTATCACTGTCCTACAAAACAGTCAAACTGAGGATGCCACTAAAACTCTGCTCTGTGCCTTTGTCCTATCCCGACTCGATTATTCTTTCTGGCTCTCCCAACTACATCATCGAAAAGCTTCAGCGTGTTCAGAATCATGCCGCCCGCCTCATCTTTCGCTCTTCCAAGCACGACCACATCACCCCTCTTCTTCAAACCCTACACTGGCTGCCTGTTCAACAGAGGATTCAGTTCAAGATCTCCACACTCTGCCTTAGAAACTTTGATCTATCGTCCCCTAGCTATCTTTCTGACCTTCTTGATGTCTACTCCCCCTCTCGCTCCCTAAGATCCTCCGCAGACACCCGCCTTTTTAGGATACCATCAGCACGCACCAAAACATACGGCCAGCGCACCTTCTCTTACCAGGCCCCATCCATCTGGAACCAACTCCCGTACTCACCCAGGCACTCCACATCTATGCAATCATTCAAAACCTCACTCAAAACACACCTCTTCCCTCACTAGTCTGTTAATGACCACCCATCCCCCTCTCCTGCTGGTCCTTAATCTGTCTCCTTCTCTCTCCTTCTTCTTCCCTTTCCAGCTCTATTCTTCTTCTCTCAACTAACTTTATGTATCCAATAATTTATTTATTTATTTATGACTGTTTTTCCGTCTTCAGAATGCATGTGCCTGTAGTTGGTATGAGTGAGTGCGTCGCGTTCTCGCTGTGCGTCTGTCTGCGAGTGTATGAGTCCGAGTGTCTTGGTCCTTGTCGATTTGTGTTTCGTATAATGTTCACTATGTATTGTATATTTTGTAAGCGCCTAGGGCTATATTTAGATTAGGCGCACAAATGTTCATAATAATAATAATAATAATGTATTTATTGTCGAGAATGTATTTTGTTCAGCAGAATCACCACTTATTTTTGTATCTTCTGCGGCAACCTAAGCTTAAAGGGCTTTTCTTCGTCATTTCGCTCTTCGCCCGCCGTCCCCCTCCCTCTCCCTCTCTCTCTCTCTCTCTCTCTCTCTCTCTTAATAAAAGGGAAGTAAAGTCAGTTATTTTCAGGCGATACTATGCAAACTACTTCCGAAGTATAATATCGTCATCGGTGACGAAACCAAGATCTTTTACGATGATCCAGCTTCTCGAGTTAATTGCATCGGGCGGACGGACCTATCTGGCGTTTTCGCTGAACTGTTGGCTGATCCACCCTTTTCATCAATGGCTCCGTTGTTTTATGGCTGTCCTGTTTCGTCGGCAGTTTGGTCATAATTATCAATCGCCTCAATAGGGATGAAGACTGCTCTGTCCTGGCAATCTACTTTTTTTTTTTAAAGCCAATTAAATGTATCGCAAACATAAAGAAACCCTTTTTTGACTCACATGCGAAGCAAAAGTGAGTCTATGTACTCACCCGAGTCGTCCGTCCGGACGTCCCCCCCCCGTCCGTCCGGACGTCTGTCCGGCCGTCCGGAAAACTTTAACGTTGGATATTTCTTGAACACTATTCAGTCTATCAGTACCAAATTTGGCAAGATGGTGTATGATGACAAGGCCCCAAAAAACATACATAGCATCTTGACCTTGCTTCAAGGTCAAGGTCGCAGGGGCCATAAATGTTGTCTAAAAAACAGCTATTTTTCACATTTTTCCCATTTTCTCTGAAGTTTTTGAGATTCAATACCTCACCTATATATGATATATTGGGCAAAGTAAGCCCCATCTTTTGATACCAGTTTGGTTTACCTTGCTTCAAGGTCAAGGTCACAGGAGCTCTTCAAAGTTGGATTGTATACATATTTTGAAGTGACCTTGACCCTGAACTATGGAAGATAACTGTTTCAAACTTAAAAATTATGTGGGGCACATGTTATGCTTACATCATGAGACACATTTGGTCACATATGATCAAGGTCAAGGTCACTTTGACCCTTATGAAATGTGACCAAAATAAGGTAGTGAACCACTAAAAGTGACCATATCTCATGGTAGAAAGAGCCAATAAGCACCATTGTACTTCCTATGTCTTGAATTAACAGCTTTGTGTTGCATGACCTTGGATGATCTTGACCTTGGGTCAAGGTCACATGTATTTTGGTAGGAAAAATGTGTAAAGCAGTTCTTAGTGTATGATGTCATTGCTAGGTTTAGTTATTTGACCTTGACCCTGAAGGTCGCAGGGGCCATAAATGTTGTCTGAAGGTCAAGGTCATGTAAAGGTCAAGGTCAAGCATGTGAGTCGTATGGGCTTTGCCCTTCTTGTTTTTTTTTTAAAGAAAGCCAGGGATTCTGGTTTTTACACCCCCGGTATAGGGGTGTGTATAGGTTTCACTCGATGTGTTTGTGTGTTTGTGGCGGTATTTGTGTGTTTGTATTCGCAAGTAGATCTCAAGATCGTCACCAAACTTGGTGAACAGGTTCTATACATTCCTGAGACGGTCCTTACAAAAATTGGGACCAGTCAAACACACGGTTAGGGAGTTATTGGTGGATTAAAATTATACAAAGACTTATAGACGGACACCCCCGTTGGTCAAAGGGAAATAACCTTCTCAGTTGGTGGCAGTGAGAATGATTATTTCCCTTTGACCAACGGGGGTGTTTTTCCTATCAGAGGAATTTCTTGTTTTTACTGGGTCTTGTTTCGTGTGTGTGTCACAACATTGAACGCAGAAAATGTCATGCGCGTAACCTTCTTCACTTACATCGTGACAAGTGACTTGATCAATATGTTTCAACACAGTGACTACACAAACAACGGCAATTGATTACGACTGAGGCCATGCCCTCATTTCTAAAATTAGCTTTCAGTAGTGCGCATTTCAAGCTTGAGGGTGCAGTGAGAGAAGTAAGCCGACTATCTGAGTGAAAACACGAAACAACAAAGTGATGGGATGATAGTCAGACATGAGATTTTTTCGTCAACTAACGATTTTCTGTCAATGTTAAAGCTCTTGTTGAAGGGTTTTTGTGTTTTTATCAGTCACTAAAAGTATTTTAAAAAAAAGACCGCTTAGCTCACTGTTAGTAATTTCAATAAAACAAAAAATGTGAACAATGGAGAGTTCAGAATCTCATGCCTGGCAGTGGTGTTAGCCGCGGGAAAAACAAAACAAACGAAACAACGAGGGAGAAAAAAAATAAAGAAAAAAATAGGGTTAAAAAGAAGATAAAAGAATATGATGTCACCGTCGGACTGCAGACATTAAGTCGCTTCCCTCCGCTGCTTCAGCTGTTAGTCAGATGACAGGGCGGATGATTACACTATTATGAGCACGTCAGCAAGTACTACTTTCAGGCTCCGCTCCCATGCGACACAAAGTGCAGACGACAATTGGAGAGGGCGGGGAACTTTTGGACTTCATCGCCCTAATGGCGGGGTCATGCCCATAAAGTCGTATTGGCCTTCGGTAGCAGTAATCAGTTGATTAACTAGGCTTGCTTATTGCGACCCTGCGAAATCGTTGTTTTGTCTGACTGTCGAGTTTTTGTTCTGTTTTTACTATTGGGGCGGGGTGGAAACACTCAAACAGACTTGATGTTGTGTCCTTCGGTTTTTGTCAGGCGAACCAGCGAAATGGTTGTTTGGTCTGACTTTTGATTTTTTTCTCTCCTGCGTACTATTAGGGGTAGGGGTGGGGCCAGGCCAGGGATACAGTGGAGGAGGTTTAATATTGTGTCATTGGACCTTTTTGATGTCCAGGATGGCCACGTGTCGCAAACATTTGCGAGATAGTCTTCCCACTGTTATGTCGATCTTTGATTTCACACAGCCGGGAAAAAAAGTTGCAGCACTCTCAGTCTGGCAATTGAAATTGGTACTACGGTCACGGTTTAGCTTGCAAGTCTTTTATGTTTCTGAGTATTTCACTGAATTGACTGCAGGGTCGTAATAAGCAAGCTGGCTAATCGACTGATGACTTTGTGATACGGTTTCATCTGAACGGAAAGATATTGAAACTACACAGATGATTTTCTCTTCCAAGTCAAATTGCTTGACCTTTCTTTTTCTTGACTTATTCGGTAGATAGAAAAGACAACATAAAAAAAAGGCTTCAGTGGTGTTTGTAGAAAAGGTGCAAAAGAAATTCGAGAGATTTTCGATGAAAGCCAGTATTTCGTCTATTCGACAAAGATTTGGGTTGGGACCTCAGCTTAAAGGTGTATATTTGTTCAGTGAACCGCATTTTTTCTTTCTTTTTCTTCCTTTTTCTTTTTGCAGCAGGGTTTTTGGTTGTGTTTTGTCCCACTTTATTCTTGTCGACGTCTGGCGTGCTATCGACAGATTTCATCTCTGTATTTGGTAAATCAGCTGTTAAAATGGCCCGGATCTCTTCATAATGTGCTGACATTACCATTGTTTTATAGTAGTAAGAGAGTGTTGAACACAAACAAGCAAACAGACAACCGCCGAGTGGAAATATTAACTGGGGGAAAGGTTGTAACTGGACAGCACTAATCAAGGTCAGACTGAGAGATCTGCAGAGGAACAAAAGAAAAAATACCTTGGCGTTCTCAGTACCGCGTAAGGCCATAAAGAAAAATATGTCCGTTTCCGGTAACCCGACCGACCCTATTTTTAAGCGCCGACCCTAAAGGTTTTTTTTCGCTTTTCGCAACCAAAAAAAAA
>NW_027126137.1:0-30980 GCF_037325665.1 Littorina saxatilis | reverse complement strand
CTGTCCTCTCTTGCTCTGTCTGTTCTCTTCTTTTCCTGTCTTCTCTTGCTCTTTCTGTTCTCTTCTTTTCCTGTCCTCTCTTGCTCTTTCTCTTCTCTTCTTTTCCTGTCTTCTCTGGCTCTGTCTGTTCCCTTCTTTTCCTGTCTTCTCTTGCTCTTTCTGTTCTCTTCTTTTCCTGTCCTCTCTTGCTCTGTCTGTTCTCTTCTTTTCCTGTCTTCTCTTGCTCTTTCTGTTCTCTTCTTTTCCTGTCTTCTCTTGCTATTTCTGTTCTCTTCTTTTCCTGTCCTCTCTTGCTATTTATGTTCTCTTCTTTTCCTGTCTTCTCTTGCTATTTCTGTTCTCTTCTTTTCCTGTCCTCTCTTGCTCTGTCTGTTCTCTTCTTTTCCTGTCTTCTCTTGCTCTGTCTGTTCTCTTCTTTTCCTGTCTTCTCTTGCTCTGTCTGTTCTCTTCTTTTCCTGTCCTCTCTTGCTATTTATGTTCTCTTCTTTTCCTGTCTTCTCTTGCTATTTCTGTTCTCTTCTTTTCCTGTCCTCTCTTGCTCTGTCTGTTCTCTTCTTTTCCTGTCCTCTCTTGCTCTGTCTGTTCTCTTCTTTTCCTGTCTTCTCTTGCTATTTCTGTTCTCTTCTTTTCCTGTCCTCTCTTGCTCTGTCTGTTCTCTTCTTTTCCTGTCTTCTCTTGCTCTGTCTGTTCTCTTCTTTTCCTGTCCTCTCTTGCTCTTTCTGTTCTCTTCTTTTCCTGTCCTCTCTTGCTATTTATGTTCTCTTCTTTTCCTGTCTTCTCTTGCTATTTATGTTCTCTTCTTTTCCTGTCCTCTCTTGCTCTTTCTCTTCTCTTCTTTTCCTGTCTTCTCTTGCTCTGTCTGTTCTCTTCTTTTCCTGTCTTCTCTTGCTCTGTCTGTTCTCTTCTTTTCCTGTCTTCTCTTGCTATTTCTGTTCTCTTCATTTCCTGTATTCTCTGGCTCTGTCTGTTCCCTTCTTTTCCTGTCTTCTCTTGCTCTTTCTGTTCTCTTCTTTTCCTGTCTTCTCTTGCTCTGTCTGTTCTCTTCTTTTCCTGTCTTCTCTTGCTCTGTCTTTTCTTTTCTTTTCCTGTCTTCTCTTGCTCTGTCTGTTCTCTTCTTTTCCTGTCCTCTCTTGCTATTTATGTTTTCTTCTTTTCCTTTCTTCTCTGGCTCTGTCTGTTCTCTTCTTTTCCTGTCTTCTCTTGCTATTTCTGTTCTCTTCTTTTCCTGTCTTCTCTGGCTCTGTCTGTTCACTTCTTTTCCTGTCCTCTCTTGCTCTTTCTGTTCTCTTCTTTTCCTGTCTTCTCTGGTTCTGTCTGTTCTCTTCTTTTCCTGTCTTCTCTTGCTCTGTCTGTTCTCTTCTTTTCCTGTCTTCTCTTGCTCTGTCTGTTCTCTTCTTTTCCTGTCTTCTCTTGCTATTTATGTTCTCTTCTTTTCCTGTCTTCTCTTGCTATTTCTGTTCTCTTCTTTTCCTGTCCTCTCTTGCTCTGTCTGTTCTCTTCTTTTCCTGTCTTCTCTTGCTCTGTCTGTTCTCTTCTTTTCCTGTCTTCTCTTGCTCTGTCTGTTCTCTTCTTTTCCTGTCCTCTCTTGCTCTGTCTGTTCTCTTCATTTCCTGTCTTCTCTTGCTATTTCTGTTCTCTTCTTTTCCTGTCCTCTCTTGCTCTGTCTGTTCTCTTCTTTTCCTGTCCTCTCTTGCTCTGTCTGTTCTCTTCTTTTCCTGTCTTCTCTTGCTATTTCTGTTCTCTTCTTTTCCTGTCCTCTCTTGCTCTGTCTGTTCTCTTCTTTTCCTGTCTTCTCTTGCTCTGTCTGTTCTCTTCTTTTCCTGTCCTCTCTTGCTCTTTCTGTTCTCTTCTTTTCCTGTCCTCTCTTGCTATTTATGTTCTCTTCTTTTCCTGTCTTCTCTTGCTATTTATGTTCTCTTCTTTTCCTGTCCTCTCTTGCTCTTTCTCTTCTCTTCTTTTCCTGTCTTCTCTTGCTCTGTCTGTTCTCTTCTTTTCCTGTCTTCTCTTGCTCTGTCTGTTCTCTTCTTTTCCTGTCTTCTCTTGCTATTTCTGTTCTCTTCATTTCCTGTATTCTCTGGCTCTGTCTGTTCCCTTCTTTTCCTGTCTTCTCTTGCTCTTTCTGTTCTCTTCTTTTCCTGTCTTCTCTTGCTCTGTCTGTTCTCTTCTTTTCCTGTCTTCTCTTGCTCTGTCTGTTCTCTTCTTTTCCTGTCTTCTCTTGCTCTGTCTGTTCTCTTCTTTTCCTGTCTTCTCTTGCTCTGTCTGTTCTCTTCTTTTCCTGTCTTCTCTTGCTATTTCTGTTCTCTTCATTTCCTGTCTTCTCTTGCTCTGTCTGTTCTCTTCTTTTCCTGTCTTCTCTGGCTCTGTCTGTTCTCTTCTTTTCCTGTCCTCTCTTGCTCTGTCTGTTCTCTTCTTTTCCTGTCCTCTCTTGCTCTTTCTGTTCTCTTCTTTTCTTGTCTTCTCTTGCTGTTTCTGTTCTCTTCTTTTCCTGTCCTCTCTTGCTCTTTCTGTTCTCTTCTTTTCCTGTCTTTTCTGGCTCTGTCTGTTCCCTTCTTTTCCTGTCCTCTCTTGCTCTGTCTGTTCTCTTCTTTTCCTGTCTTCTCTTGCTCTTTCTGTTCTCTTCTTTTCCTGTCTTCTCTTCCTCTGTCTGTTCTCTTCTTTTCCTGTCCTCCCTTGCTCTGTCTGTTCTCTTCATTTCCTGTCTTCTCTTCCTCTGTCTGTTCTCTTCTTTTCCTGTCCTCTCTTGCTCTTTCTGTTCTCTTCTTTTCCTGTCTTCTCTTGCTCTTTCTGTTCTCTTCTTTTCCTGTCTTCTCTTGCTCTGTCTGTTCTCTTCTTTTCCTGTCTTCTCTGGCTCTGTCTGTTCCCTTCTTTTCCTGTCTTCTCTTGCTCTTTCTGTTCTCTTCTTTTCCTGTCTTCTCTTGCTCTGTCTGTTCTCTTCTTTTCCTGTCTTCTCTTGCTCTGTCTGTTCTCTTCTTTTCCTGTCTTCTCTTGCTCTGTCTGTTCTCTTCTTTTCCTGTCCTCTCTTGCTCTGTCTGTTCTCTTCTTTTCCTGTCTTCTCTTGCTCTGTCTGTTCTCTTCTTTTCCTGTCCTCTCTTGCTCTGTCTGTTCTCTTCTTTTCCTGTCTTCTCTTGCTCTGTCTGTTCTCTTCTTTTCCTGTCCTCTCTTGCTCTGTCTGTTCTCTTCTTTTCCTGTCTTCTCTTGCTCTTTCTGTTCTCTTCTTTTCCTGTCCTCTCTTGCTCTTTCTCTTCTCTTCTTTTCCTGTCTTCTCTGGCTCTGTCTGTTCCCTTCTTTTCCTGTCTTCTCTTGCTCTTTCTGTTCTCTTCTTTTCCTGTCCTCTCTTGCTCTGTCTGTTCTCTTCTTTTCCTGTCTTCTCTTGCTCTGTCTGTTCCCTTCTTTTCCTGTCTTCTCTTGCTATTTCTGTTCTCTTCTTTTCCTGTCCTCTCTTGCTATTTATGTTCTCTTCTTTTCCTGTCTTCTCTTGCTCTGTCTGTTCTCTTCTTTTCCTGTCTTCTCTTGCTGTTTCTGTTCTCTTCTTTTCCTGTCCTCTCTTGCTCTTTCTGTTCTCTTCTTTTCCTGTCTTTTCTGGCTCTGTCTGTTCCCTTCTTTTCCTGTCCTCTCTTGCTCTTTCTGTTCTCTTCTTTTCCTGTTTTTTCTTGCTCTGTCTGTTCTCTTCTTTTCCTGTCTTCTCTTGCTCTGTCTGTTTTTTTCTTTTCCTGTCCTCTCTTGCTCTTTCTCTTCTCTTCTTTTCCTGTCTTCTCTTCCTCTGTCTGTTCTCTTCTTTTCCTGTCCTCTCTGGCTCTTTCTGTTCACTTCTTTTCCTGTCTTCTCTTGCTCTGTCTGTTCTCTTCTTTTCCTGTCTTCTCTTGCTCTGTCTGTTCTCTTCTTTTCCTGTCCTCTCTTGCTCTCTCTGTTCTCTTCTTTACCTGTCTTCCCTTGCTCTTTATCTTCTCTTATTTTCCTGTCTTCTGTTGCTATTTCCGCCTCTCTTCTTCTGCCTTCCCCTGCTCTTTCTGTTTCTTCTTATTCTCATAATCTCTTTTTCTGTTTTGTATTCTTCTCTCTGCTTCTCTTCTTCTCCTGCCTTCTTTCTGTTTCATTTTTTTCTGCCTTCAATTTGTCTTCGGTTTCGCTTCTTCTTTAGGTTCTCATCGTCTTCTTCATACCTTTTTCTCATTCGTGCAATCATTTCACTACTGTGTAGACAACCGTTTTCTGCGACCTTCGGGCATAGTAGATTTTATTGTCACACGGTCTGGCACTACTGCGCAGAGGTCTTTCAAGACGTGACAAAAACAGTAGTGCTGGAAGGAAAAATATGAGAAAGTACCAGAGAATCCTTTCAGTCCCTTCGTCTCCAATTTGCGATAAAACCAGCTGACTTAATTCGTCTGTGTCTGATTCTTCGGCTCCAGCTTTTCATACAGATGTGCTTTTATGTGTTGGCGGGCATTAGAATCAAGATAGGATATGTGGATAGATAGATTGACAGACAGACAGACAGACAGACAGACAGACAGACAGACAGACAGACAGACAGACAGACAGACAGACAGACAGACAGACAGACAGACAGACAGACAGACAGACAGACAGACGGACGGACGGACAAATAGTTAGGTAAGTAGATAGCTAGGTAGGCTTGTAGGTAGATAGCTATTACACCGACAGTAAAATGTCTGTCTTCTTATACTTTCAGGAATTGTACCAAATGTCATATTCTGGTGGACTGATTTATGATTGGCTTCAAAATACAAAACATGACACTAAAGCAAAATAGACCGTTTAAATTCTTAAATAAAAAGAAACCACACCAGTAACCAGGTTAGGTACTCTCTAAATTAAATTTAAATTTAATTTGACGTTTAAATTATTTTCATAACAAAGGGAAGGGAACTCATCATTGGCTGATGTTCTTCTTCTGATATATTATCTATTTTTAAAGGCCTACTGATGCAGGCTATCCAGGGTCTTTCTAAATCAATTTCAGTAGAAAAAAATAACCCCCAACCGCTAGTAAAAGTACCGACGAAGAAAGGTTAGAACTGCTGCAATGGAAAATTGTACACAATATATATTCCACCAACATTTTATTGTGTAAAATGAAAATATAGGATCATTAGTTATGCCGTTTATGTAAAGATATTGATTATATTGAGAGAGAAAAAATTGGAAATGTAAACAATCGAAATTGTTTTGGGATTATGTCGGCAGTGTTATATTTGTTAATACAGGAAATCAAATTTGTTTACAGTTAAGACGATCAATCACATTATTTTAATCGCAAAAATGTGTGTTGGTAAGTATAGATACAGTAAGCCCATTGATTTGAATGTCAAGTTGAATTGTGAATTAGTATTGAGACATCTAAAATTTTAATAAGAAACAAAATTATTATGTTATTTTTGTTAATTCTTAGGTTTACATTGTGAATTAGTGTTAGTATTTGTTAATAGTCGGTAATTGTAAATTACCATGTCTTAAAAAAAATAGAAACAAGTCGCGTAAGGCGAAAATACAACATTTAGTCAAGCTGTCGAACTCACAGAATGAAACTGAATGCAATGCAATTTTTCAGCAAGACCGTATACTCGTAGCATCGTAAGTCCACCGCTCGTGGCAAAGGCAGTGAAATTGACAAGAAGAGCGGGGTAGTAGTTGCGCTGAGAAGGATAGCACGCTTTTCTGTACCTCTCTTCGTTTTAACTTTCTGAGCGTGTTTTTAATCCAAACATATCATATCTATATATATGTTTTTGGAATCAGGAACCGACAAGAAATAAGATGAAAGTGTTTTTAAATTGATTTCAAAAATTTAATTTTGATCATAATTTTTATATTTTTAATTTTCAGAGCTTGTTTTTAATCCAAATATAACATATTTATATGTTTTTGGAATCAGAAAATGATGAAGAATAAGATGAACGTAAATTTGGATCGTTTTATACAAAAAACATTTTTTTTACAATTTTCAGATTTTTAATGACCAAAGTCATTAATTAATTTTTAAGCCACCAAGCTGAAATGCAATACCGAAGTCCGGCCTTCGTCGAAAATTGCTTGGCCAAAATTTCAATCAATTTGATTGAAAAATGAGGGTGTGACAGTGCCGCCTCAACTTTTACAAAAAGCCGGATATGACGTCATCAAAGGTATTTATCGAAAAAAAGAAAAAAAAATCCGGGGATATCATTCCCAGGAACTCTCATGTAAAATTTCATAAAGATCGGTCCAGTAGTTTGGTCTGAATCGCTCTACACACACACGCGCACAGACAGACAGACAGACACACACACACACATACACACACACACACACACACACACACACACACACACACACACACACACACACACACACACACACATACACCACGACCCTCGTCTCGATTCCCCCTCTATGTTAAAACATTTAGTCAAAACTTGACTAAATGTAAAAAGATCCCCCAACCACACCAAAACACATCTGGTTCTGTACATCTTCTGCCTGCCCCCCCCCCCCCCCCCCCCCCCTCCTTTACATCCACCGTGTTTGGTCGAAAATTGATCAGAATGTAGCATTCAAATCTTTTCTTTCTTTATTTGGTGTTTAACGTCGTTTTCAACTGTTCAAGGTTATATCGCGACGGGAAAAGGGGGGAGATGGGATAGAGTCACTTGTTAATTGTTTCTTGTTCACAAAATCACTAATCAAAAAAATTGCTCCAGGGGCTTTTACTTGCAACGTAGTACAATATATGACCTTACTGAGAGAATGCAAGTTTCCAGTACAAAGGACTTAACATTTCTTACATACTGCTTGACTAAAATCTTTACAAACATTGACTATATTCTATACAAGAAACACTTAACAAGGGTAAAAGGAGAAACAGAATCCGTTAGTCGCCTCTTACGACATGCTGGGGAGCATCGGGTAAATTTTTCCCCCTAACCCGCGGGGGGTAGCATTCAATCATGCGTATCTGTTTTCGAAAAAGACCGCTTGCCTGTGTTACACGTGAATGCTTGGTCGCATCACGTGAGACTCCTCATGTACTGCGTTGTTATTTCTTAAATTCTACAACTGTAGCAGAGGAATTTGGCGTTCGTTCACAGATGTGGAACGCTGGCTGCTTCACTAACCGTAAGACGCTAGAGATTGCATGATTGTTTATGACTGCACTTCAAAGGCGGGAGTGATTTTATGCCAAAGAAAACTTGTCAAACTGGTAGGACTCACCGGTCTACGATTTCTATGTAGGTATACTCAAACATAAACCAGGAAGATACACGAGTGCACTCCAAAGACGGAAAGAACATTTGTGAAACTGGTAGGACTCACCGGTCTACAATTTCTTTGGGGGTATTTTAAATAACCTAGTAAAACACCGTAAAGATGCGGTTAACGCCGACACCGTTTACTTGGTGTGACATCCAGAGAGTATTAAAAGCCGATACGTCTTTGCTTTTTTTATCACTAATACTTGTCAATGGTGCACATTCATTGCCGACGTCACAGCTTCACCTCATTGACGTCTGACTTCAACGTCACTGAGGTGTCAGGTGGTGCTTCTGACGTCACTGGCGCGTCGTGTGGCAGTGGTTTTGACGTCACAGCTTCACGTCAGTGACGCTTCAAGCAGTGGTACCCAACCTGACGAACGCTCGTTGGAAAGACGGACAAGGTTTATTGACAAACGCATAGATCACGCGTTTAGAGACTATCTCTAACGACTTTTTTTCGCCCATATCTCTTAATCGTCCGTTTCTGAAGCAATTAACGATTACCCGTCATAGACCCATACATCACGCCCTCTCAGACCTCTGCGGGTCAATTCTCTAAAATCAAGAAAACGATTTTGAATTTTCGAAACAGATCGTATTGAATAAATGGCTTATAAAGATGTGCTTGGCAAGAAAGAAAGAAAGAAAGACACAAATTTGAACGGTTCAAAGTGATCTTTTTCGCACGATACGAATAGTATTAGTAGGCTAATACGCCGCACGCTTAGTGTTGTTAAAAGTGTGAACTATTGGACGTTTACGCTCTTACCTAGATTTGCACCCAGTCATTTGCGTTTCCGATTGAAACAGACGACCGTGTGAGACTTTGAATCCTGGAGATATTCCTCTCCGATGCATTGAGGTTTACCGAATGATTCCACCAGCATAGACCTTTGTCATTTTCAGCACACATGTCCTGTGTTTTAATCTCACAAGGATCTCGAACAATCTGTGAAAAATGGTGACAGATAGGTTTTCATGTGGGGTTGTTAACTGGCTTCTTTTTTCCTTCGGATCAGCTTAATGCCAGGAATTAATTAATTGGACACTCGGATAAAGGAACAAACCGTAAATTATTTAACACGTTTGAACAAATCGACCGCGGACTTATGTTCAATTCGTGCACGAGAGAGAATTACAAACGTGCAGATGATAATTTGTTGATCTTGTTGTATTGTGAAACTTGGAACAAAACACCCGGATTTGTACTTCAAAAGCATGCATAAGTCATGTCTTCTCAACCACACTAAACTTCGATAAAGACGGAAGATGGAATTGTGGGAACAATTGTGCGTTTTTCTCACATGTTACATTATTTTTGAGGGAATCCAAATAAATCTGTCCTATTTAGTTTTCAAAAGAACAAGAGAATCTGCTAAGACTGGTATTACCGGTAAAGCCAACTGAAAACGTTTCGTATTCATTAAGATACATTGACTTATGATCCCGTCCCTGGGAAATTCGGGTCGCGTCCTCCCAGTGGAAAGCTAGTAGCAACAAGAGTCGCGCTACCCAGGTATTTGCTTGAGCTTTTATTCGCACGGGGAAATTTTAATGAAAGAGTGATGTTGTACAGTCCGGTGCAAAGTATTTCAATTTACAATTGAAGCTTCACGATGAGGTGCATTACGTGTATAACATGGACACCAAAGAGGGTGTAGCATTGACTTAAATGCCCCCTAATTGTTTTGAAAAGACAGAGAACGTGTAATAAGTTTCTTTTTTTTGTATAAATGATTAAGGGGAGAATTCGGAAATTAGGAGAATGCATTCTGTTCCACATGTGTTACACACAATCAGCATTACAAGAACTAACAAGTCGCGTAAGGCGAAAATACAATATTTAGTCAAGTAGCTGCCATTTTTCAGCAAGACCGTATACTCGTAGCATCGTCAGTCCACCGCTCATGGCAAAGGCAGTGAAATTGACAAGAAGAGCGGGGTAGTAGTTGCGCTAAGAAGGATAGCACGCTTTTCTGTACCTCTCTTTGTTTTAACTTTCTGAGCGTGTTTTTAATCCAAACATATCATATCTATATGTTTTTGGAATCAGGAACCAACAAGGAATAAGATGAAAGTGTTTTTAAATTGATTTGGACAATTTAATTTTGATAATAATTTTTATATATTTAATTTTCAGAGCTTGTTTTTAATCCGAATATAACATATTTATATGTTTTTGGAATCAGCAAATGATGGAGAATAAGATAAACGTAAAGTTGGATCGTTTTATAAATTTTTATTTTTTTTTACAATTTTCCGATTTTTAATGACCAAAGTCATTAATTAATTTTTAAGCCACCAAGCTGAAATGCAATACCGAACCCCGGGCTTCGTCGAAGATTACTTGACCAAAATTTCAACTAATTTGGTTGAAAAATGAGGGCGTGACAGTGCCGCCTCAACTTTCACGAAAAGCCGGATATGACGTCATCAAAGACATTTATCAAAAAAATGAAACAAACGTATGGGGATATCAATCCCAGGAACTCTCATGTCAAATTTCATAAAGATCGGTCCGGTAGTTTGGTCTGAATCGCTCTACACGCACGCACGCACACACACACACACACACATACACCACGACCCTCGTTTCGATTCCCCCTCGATGTTAAAATATTTAGTCAAAACTTGACTAAATATAAAAATGTGTTTCTCAAAATAAACATATTGAGAATGACCGAAAGGGACAAAGGGAAACGCTGTGGCTAGCTTTTACGCGGCATCAGCTTAAAATTCCGTCATTTGCATTCTTTTTTCAGAGGGAGGCGAGTCGTTTTTCAGAGGAAGGGGCGGCAACTCCGAGGATGTAGAGGGACTTTGCTCTGACAGGAGAGTGAGCAGCCGTGAATAACGGACACATCATTTTTGTTTCAAAAGCAAAACAGTAGTAGTTGAGCCTGTCCTCAACTGGACGAAGTCGACTACGTGAAGTGTACTTCGCGAAGCTAGCCGCGCGAAGCGTTAGCAATGAGTTTTCGGTATAAAGACTTCACAAAGTCTTCGCGAAGTCGACCCCGGACTCAATTAAGGACGGACTTTAAGTAGGCTTGTTTGGTTGGTTTGTCTGTTTGTTATTTTGGTCCATTGCTGACCTGGCCTAAAGAGTTATAAGGTGGGTTTAGCAAACATCACACGTTTACCTAAGCACTGAAACATTTTTTTTAGATTCGCTGTATCTACATTAAATTATTGTAAAAAAAAAAATGTTACCTCCCACTCCATCTTTGTCTCTCTCTACCCGTTTCTGTGTGTGTGTCTTTATCAATCGCTCTCTGTATCTGTCTTTTACTCTCTCTCTCTCTCTCTCTCTCTCTCTCTCTCTCTCTCTCTCTCTCTCTCTCTCTCTCTCTCTCTCTCTCTCTCTCTCTCTCTCTCTCTCTCTCTCTCTCTCTCTCTCTCTCTCGCTCTCTCTCTCTCTCTCTCTCTTTCTCTCTCTCTCTATTTCTCTCTCTCTCTCTCTCTCTCTCTCTCTCTCTCTCTCTCTCTCTCTCTCTCTCTCTCTCTCTCTCTCTCTCTCTCTACAATGCCAGAATTCGTCTACTGCACTAGTAAAACATGGCGTCCCTCAAGGGTCTGTATTGGGACCTATTCTCTTTTGTATTTACGTTAATGATTTGCCTTTACATGTATCGGATGATAAAGTCAAATGCGAGTTTTTTGCAGACGATTCGTCTATTCATACCAGTAACACCTCGTTGGAATCAGTAAAGTTTTCCCTGAAGAACACTCTGGACGAAGTTGCGAAATGGTGCACATCAAATGCCATGATACTGCACCCAGAAAAAACTAAAAGCATTGTTATTACCACAAGACAAAAGCATCAGATAAGTCCTCTTAAATTACAACTGTCCTTAGGTACAACTCAAATACAGCAAGTTAAAGAACATCGCATACTTGGTGTAACTGTCGATGAAGAAATGAAATGGCAAACACACATAAGCAACCTCTGCAAAATGTTATCAAGGAATTTGTATTTGTTGTCAAAACTCAAACATTATGCGAAGTCTGAAACATTAAAAATGTTCGTTCATGCTCATATAATGCCTCATATTAATTTTGCTTCGACATTGTGGGATGGCTGCAGTGATGTTCACTTCTTGAAACTCAATTCTTTGTACCGTCGTGCTGCAAAACTTATCCTGTATGAATCGCACATGTCTACAAAAATGAAGTTAAACAGCCTTAATTTCCTTCCCTTAAAAGCCCACCTTGCATACAATAAGGCTGTCTTTATGTATAAATTAGTTCATGGTGATGTGCCCAGTTATGTGCAATCCTATTTTACACATGTTACGAAGAGGTATGGGTCTCAAAATTTACTTCCTCCAATTCCTCGTATAGATCTTTATAAATCCAGCTTGGTTTTTCAGGATCATCTCTGTGGAATTCTTTGCCAATAGAAATCAAACTATCCGCATCCTTAAAGGCCTTTAAAAGGCAGTTGCACACACATTTGATCACACTATAAACTGCCCCTGATGTTCAGTTTCCATTGTGTACTCGGATAATGTATGCAATGCTCTTAAGTGTTTGTTTGTTTTTTTTTAAATATTGTATATGTAGTTAATCTGAATGTGTAATCCCTCGTCCCCCTCCCCCTTCTTCTTGAAACTTTAGCTGCCTGTATATGGCCCTGTTCGGCAATACATTGCTGTACTTTTTTAAGAAGTTTTAAAAAACATTTACGTTTGTTTGTGTCTGGTTTTGTTTTATATGACTTTGTGAGTCCAATATTTTTTATGTTTATACTCGACCATTATTTTGATGTTTTATTAGTTTAATACTTTGATGAGGTATGTGCGCAGTCTTTGCTTTTGTTTACAATTATTCTCTGTATATGTTCCAAGGACAGGTTGGAAGATTAGGCTAAGCCTAAAACCTTTATCCTTATGTAATAAAGTTCTGAGTTCTGAGTTCTCTCTCTCTCTCTCTCTCTCTCTCTCTCTCTCTCTCTCTCTCTCTCTCTCTCTCTCTCTCTCTCTCCTCTCTCTCTCTCTCTCTCGATCTAGAGGAGGGAGAGAGAGAGAGAGAGAGAGAGCTCTAGAGAGAGAGAGAGAGAGGAGAGAGTCTATCCGTAAAACAAGCTGCAATAATTGATTTAGAAGCCAGCTGTTTAAAGTTAATTCAACGTTTTTCCTTGCCGTCCCATGTGTTTGTGTGAAAACAGGAGTAGTTTAGGGTCAGCAAAGGAGTTTAAAGCACACATTCTGTGCGTGGCCTGGGACTTAACACTTGCAGAGACAATGGATGACTCCTACAACAAGAGAAGCCTTTGCCTTTGACATGGCCGCCAAAAGGTGGTAATTATGCAAATGATGGCATCTGCTTTTGCCAAGACTGACTTCTGCTTTTCTCCTCTCGCTTTGTCCTTATTGAGCTTTCTTTTCAGTATTTTTTGCTGAGCGTCTTTCGTTCTGTATGAGGGGTACCGAGTTCTATAGACTACAACCTAATCAGAACGCGAGATCCACAAACAACCCCGTTTATATTTTACCAGTTACCCTGCAGTACTATGTCAGAAACATCGTGTTATCTTCAACCAGTTAACACTACACTAAGTCAGAAAAATCCTGTTTAGATTCAACCAGTTAACTCTGCACAAAGTTTGAAAAGTTAACACTGTGTTTAGTCAGAAGAGACCTGTCTATATTCCTCCAGTCAAGTCAGAAAATTCCTGTTTAGATTTCACCCGTTAACACTCAACTTAGTCTTTTCCTTAGACGCGCATGGCCTAAAATTCAGCTAGTTTCAATACTATTCCAAATACCGGCAGCCTATCCGGACTCATTAGGGGTTTTCGCCCCTCAATCTGTCTCCCGACGTATTTAACAAGCCCCCCGAGGGCACAGAAAGGAAGAAACCATCTTTACTGTAGTCTAATGACTCACAAATCGTCCATGTTGATCAAGGGACACTACTCTGAGTCGAAAGTCAAGAGTTAACTGCCCGCGGCAGATACACTTAGGTATTAAGTTTCATGTGATGTCTTCATCTACTAGTTGAAGTTCGAAAATATCGACTTACTCAAAAATGTATTTATTCGCTAACATTTTTAAAGGGATATTACCTAAGAAAAAAGCAGGTTTCGAACTTATAATATAAGACTCTGTTTTGCTAATACCGGTAATGCTACTGACTTATCTTAATTAAATGTCGTAAGATACCAAAAGAAAATGCCCTCTATGTGAGGGTTTGGTTTGGTTACATCCACTGAGTTTATGTCCTTCTTTGTTTACGTGACGCTGGTGACTGGGCCACCGCGTTATAGACGGCGCTTTGCGTTTTGCCGCCAGGCGACGTTTTAAGACTACTTTTTGTTTCCAGCACTGGAGAGAAGCAGCGCCCTAAAGCTAGTTCGCTAAATTTTATTTCATTAAATATTGTGGTGCGATTTCGAGCAAATCGTGCCGTGTGCGTCTAGATTAAGGCACAGTGGATTAAACAGATTCCTCATATTCATAAAATTGATTGATTGATTGATAAAATGTGCCAGAAACTCCCCCACGGGTCAAATTCTGGTATCCCTTTAACTTGTAAAATGGTTTGTGTGCTTGCTCCATGGTGAGAGTTTTCGGTTGGTTGGTTGGTTGGTTGGTTGTTGTGGTGGTGGTGGTTGTGTGTGTGTGTGTGTGTGTGTGTGTGTGTGTGTGTGTGTGTGTGTGTGTGTGTGTGTGTGTGTGTGTGGTATGTTGTGTTGTATGTGTGCGTGCTTGCATAGATATTGGTGTTCTGAAAGTCAAATTAGAAATTGGACGGCATATTAATGAACATAGAAACGGATCTTGGGTTGATAAACTTTCTTTCAACATTTTGCTTGAATAAGGTATGCAGGCTACTTTTACTAGACTTCACGTAAAGATCTATAAAACACGCACGTATCGGTTTTCTTTTTATGGCTTGTGTGTTACAAGGTCAAATCAAACTGTTAACAAAAAATTGAAGGTACCAAATTTGAAAAGAAAGCGCCTGTCTTCTAAAACACAGAATTCTTGTGTTTCAGGTTTCTGGCGGTCCCGCCTAAAGATCCACTGTTCAATTCTGATTCGGTGAGTTCACTTTGAGTAACTACTTTTATCCCCGAGTACGCAGTAGGAGGGTCCAGCAGACTTTAATTGTGTGTCTGTGTATCTGTCTGTCTGTCTGTCTGTCTGGACTTAACAGCTTATTGCTGGGAAACTACTGGGCGCAGTTCGTTCAAAAGTTGATACACTAACTTGATAATAGGTCCGATTGATCGTATTAAAACTTCATAATGTTACCTGGGACCTAAATGCCCCAAAAAACACAAAAGTTCTTGACGGTTGGACGAATTCAATCGGAGCGACAGCCAGCCATTGAGCTGATAGAACAGCCGAACGCGTGCGTCATGAAAAGCATGCGTATCGCATGCGAGACGATTTGCAAGCCAGCCAGCGGGTGGGGATTAATTTGGTCTCGGCAAAGAAACTACAGTGCAGGTTTGGTCTCGGTGAGACTGAAAGAGAGACAGAGAGCACGAGAGAGAGCGACAGGGACACTGTGTCAGTGATTCAAGGTGGTGGCTTGGTGGCCAAAGGGATCCGGGTTCGATTCCCGGCATGGGCGGTCTATTTTTTTTTTTTTTAATTCTTGTTTACTATTGTTTATTATGAACGTTTTAATGTTTTATTTTACTCTAATAATTTTTTTAATTGTGTAAAATAAATAAATATTTTTTTTTTTTTAATTCACGTGCACAAGACAAAAACTTTCATACTGTGCCAAAGTGATCCGAGTTCGATTCCCGGCATGGGCGGTCTATTTTTTTATTTTTTTTATTTTTTTTTTAATTCTTGTTTACTTTTGTTTATTATGAACGTTTTAATGTTTTATTTTACTCTAATAATTTTTTTAATTGTGTAAAATAAAAAAATAAAAAAAATTTTAAATCCACGTGCACAAGACAAAAACTTTCATACTGGGGGAGCGAGCCAGTCTGAAGAGTACTCGGGTCCAGCGCCAGCGTTTTTTATTTCTTCTTTTAAAGCAGCCTACCTTCCCGAAGGTTTGTGCAGCCGTGTAAACTATGGTTTAATCAAGCAGACAACCTGTGCATTTGTGTGACCTTTTCATTGAATTAAAGATATACGATATACGCTATCGATTTTTATTTTAAACAAGGACGTCTCTTTTTGACCCTCTCTTTCGGAGTGAAATCTCTTACGTCATAAGCCAAAACGAAAATTTGAAAAGACGTCATAACGTGAATAATGGCGTCACGTAAACATTCTGTCACTTCTTGTGCATGTCTCCCGAGGAAGTGACATAGAATTTTGTCTCGGCGACTTCAGCTTATCAGCAGCAGAAAATTAATCGCAAGGTCACCGCCAGTATCAGTATCGTATATAATTAAGCAGATAAAGCTGTAGCACTTCAACCTGTTGCAACCCACATAGAGGGCTATACCAATTTATTTTTTTAAAGGATAATTGAAATAACACCAAATCGACTGAGTAGAGAAACAGTTTAGTTAAGACTTTGCCCCGACCTGCGTGAAACCACGGGTTATCGTCAAATCTGCAAAGAATCTGTAAGTTAATCTATTTAATCTACTCGAAGCACAGGCTTTTCCTGATTCAGTACAGAATGGTGTTGCTGGTCAAGTAATCCCCGTGCTTTTTTTCTTCTTCATGTATGCTAATTTTCATTGGCAAATTTCATGAAGGATGTTGGGGCTGCTATCCCTTGAGATAGCTAGCAGCAACGAAGTCGTGCTAGCCAAGCCTTGCCATTGTCAGACTGAATCGCTGTCAAACATCAAGACCCAAAATGCCCCCCCCCCTCCCCCCCCCCCCCCCCCCCCCACTCAGTCTACAAGTCCACTACTCCACAGCTGCCCCCCTCCCATCTCGTGTCAAACTCGCAACACCTTCACTAACCGGGTCGATATCAAACATCGCGAACGGAGATTGACAAAACACTATTAGGCTCCTCTCCTCTCCGCCCCAGTCAAACCCCGCTACCTCTCAGACAACCGTGGCGTCTGCTGCCGATTTGGAACGGAAGCAGACGATGTTCCTCTAGGCTACTGCGAAACGACCCCTTCGTTCCTCCTCGTTCGGCTCGGAAACCTAACTGAATACGCTGTTGGCGTGTCGCGCAAATGGCCGTCGCGCTATTGGGTTGTCGCGCGAGTGGCTGTCGCTCTAGTGAACTTGCACTTCTCATTGTCGCACGTGTTTGATGTCGCGCAACTGTCCGTGGCTCTAGTGGGAATAGACGATTTTTGAAAATAACTCTGTCATGATTTTCGGCGGTCTGGAAGAGTAAGAGCCCCTTGACCTCGGACAGCCTTTCACAACATCCAGAGCAGGTTCCACGCTTCCGATCCTGCGATCGGGACGAACAACTAACTCTGATGTGTATGTTATGCAGCGCGCGCTCAATATTATTCCATTTTCTTTCGAAAATCAACGTTCACGAGTTAATCGGAGTTCTTAATTTGTTGCGGAAATGCTCGCTGGCACGTCCTCACAACGTGTTTTGCTCGAGGTCTCGTGGGTTTGGCTTGAGGTCACGTGAGTTAAGGAAAACATACGTGCTTAGTCACTCAGGGTTTCATGCTTATTCTTTGTTTGTTGGGTTTGTGAGGGTTTTTTGCGTGCGTTAGTGTGTGTGTGTGTGTATATCTGTGTGTGCGTGTGTGTGTGTGTGTGTGTGTGTGTGTGTGTGTGTGTGTGTGTGTGTGTGTGTGTGTGTGTGTGTTTTCTTTCTTTGTCTTGCGATATCCTGAATTCCTTAATGTTGCTACTTTACCTGTGACCTTGGACTGAGAGTTCACAAAATCGTTTAAATGCGAACGAATGCCAAAGTAACATATACGTAAATAATTCTGAAATCCGAAATGTACTCTGACAACGCAGAAAGTGTTTTTTGACATGGGGTTTGTAGTTTGGAAATAATATTGCCATCACGGGTTATTGTTTGGTAACTAATATCGCTTTCAAAATGAGGAGGGCAGGCAGTTTTGGTTCTGTCGCAGAAACCCCTTTTACAGCTCTAGACAAATCCACGATGATGGCCCCCCTGCCATGCAAGTTTCATGCATTAGTGTAGCAACATCACATTTCTCATTTCTCTCATGCAATTTGAAAAATACACACATAACGTCATCATGTCGGTTTGGGCTAGTTTCTACGGTAAAGTAGCCATCGTCAACATGTTGATCTTCAAATGAATCTAACACAGCCGTGCGTGTGTTTCTTCATCATGCTTGTCACCATTTACTTCTCTTTAAAAACCTCTGACACTACCAAATCGTGTAGCAAACGTACATTCTAAGCGAATAAAACCATGAATGTGGGTCTGTTTTGCTGGAAAATGACTCGTCGTTAATGGGGTTTGGTTTTCGTAGAAAAAATTCTTCTCCAGTGGCGATTCAATGGCCAGATTAGTCCAGGATATTATTATGCAAGCGTGAAGCTTCCTTATTTGTTCCACTCACGACAGAGAAGGCGTACATTTCAAAGACCTCCAATTGAGAAGGGTCAGACTGCATATATATATAGTATCATTATGTGACTTGAAATATATTACTGGGTGTCTCGGGAAAGAACACATTTTACGTAGGGGTGACTCCATTTAAAGATGGAGCTATACTACGGTCTTTATGCAAGAAGTGATGATCAGAAATTGCATTCGTGTGGTCCGCGCTGCATTAATTATATTCGCTGGCCAGTATCCTGCTTTTATATTTATTTTATTGCTTTTCTTGCTCTCTTAGGAACGGTAACATGGGTAAGCAAACGCAAAAACTTCTTCCTGCGGGTTTTTTGTTATGCCTAAAACTTGCTGAGTAGTTATTTTTTATTATTCTTCTTCTTTTCTTTCATTCCAGTTTTATGAAATGGAGGACCGTTCTTATTTGTTCGCTGCCACAAACATGTCCCTGCGAGTTTTTGTCTTCGTGTCCAAAGAGTTGTTGTACAATATCTTCGCCCTCTTTCTTTTCTGTCGTTTTAGTTTGATGAATAAGAACATTCTCTTTTTCATTCTCAGGCTCGCTTGATCGATCGGGCACTATCTCATTTCGACAAGAAAAAGATGTTATCGCGGTGAGAGGCTTATTTTTGATCAAACAACTTCAGCACGTAGTAACATGGTCTTGCGTCCCGAAGGGCTGGTTCGAAAGTAGCCCCTTACACGTGGAAGACATCATTCACGCGAGAAAACACTTTGTTCTCAGACGCTTCGGTCTTTTTCTTTACAATGCGAATTAGATGTGAAAAAGTACGATTTTTACATTTAGTCAAGTTTTGACTAAATGTTTTAACATAGAGGGGGAATCTAGACGAGGGTTGTGGTGTATGTGTGTGTGTGTGTGTGTGTGTGCGTGTGCGTGTATGTATGTGTGTGTGTGTGTGTGTGTGTGTGTGTGTGTGTGTGTGTGTGTGTGTGTGTGTGCGTGTGTATGTAGAGCGATTCAAAGAAAACTACTTGGCCGATCTTCATGAAATTTCACATAAGAGTTCCTGAGTATAATATCCACAGAAATTGTTTTCTTTTCTTCGATAAATGTCTTTGATGACGTCATATCCGGCTTTTTGTGAAAGTTGAGGCAGCACTGTCACGCCCTCATTTTTCAACCAAATTGGTTGAAATTTCGGTCACGTAACCTTTGACAAAGCCTGGACTTTGGTATTGCATTTCAGCTTGGAGGCTTAAAAATTAGCTAATTAGTTTGCTCATTAAAGTTGTCATTAAAAATAAATGTTCACTGACAGATTCAAAAATGATTGCATCGTATTCGTCAATTTCACCTGATTTCATAAATATATACATATATGTCATGTTTACTTTTACTCTAAAAATGTGCTCAGAATAGGGGGAAAAAATGAAAACAATCTTGCGACATTTTCAAATTTACACATTTTCAGTGCGAATCAGAAAACAATAATCTAGCCTTCGGTTACATTTGGCAAAAAATAGCACAAGATTCACGCATGCACCCACGCACGCACGCACGAACGCACGCACGCACTAACACACTAACACACTAACACACACACACACACACACACACACACACACACACACACACACATACACACGCACACACACACTCACAATCACAAACAATCACAAACACAAACACACAAAAACGATTCCTAGACAGGCAGACTTCCCCCAAAAGAAAAAACGTCTAGAACTGCATATAACAAACTGGCGCTCCCTGCAGACAATCACAATCATTTTCTGCAATTCTGACACATTTAGCCCGCCATACAACCTCGGTTCAAGCGTCAGCGGCTTCCGGTGCCGCGGGAATTATGGGAAGTGCTGTCACGGGAGCGTGGCAGGAAAAGAAACCACCAGCAAGTGTCCTGTTCACATGTCACTGTCTGAATGCTCTTCCTCTCGCCACACTTTGTCTTTGTGTTAGCCTGATTTTTGTTGTTGAGAGAAAAGGAGAGACACACAGGCAGACAGAGACAAAGAAATGGCGGACTTTATTTTGTTTCGTTAATTTTGTTGTTGTTATTTTTTGTTTGTGTTGGGGAGGGGGTCGTTAGGTTTTGTAATTTGTAGTTGTAGTTTCCAGGTTATTAGAACTGTCAGGGGTGGGAGAGGATCAGGGGGTGTGAGTGGGAGTGTTGAGGAAGTAAGGAGTCACTTGGTTCCGTCTACCCTGCTTGAAGGGGGCACTTTGCTGCGACCATCCCTGTCGTTCTCGGGGAAGATGGGATTGGATGAGAGGGAGGGGGTAAGGTGGGGAGGGGTGTGGACAATTGGGAAAAGGTGTCACTTAATTAGTACAGTCGACTTTGCACATTGTTTGAAGATGATATTTGACCATCCCTGTGTTACGTTGACAGTGTTGGGCAAGTGGAGAGGGGAGAGTGGACACTTTTATGTTAACTTTACACCTTTAAAAGCCTTCGTGGCCTTTCTTCATTCAACTTGAACTTCAGGTACAATGGACCCCATCCTCTTTCATTAGGCCTAAAAAAAAAATAGGTGTGGTTACGGTAACCCGACCTACCCTATTTTTAGGGGCCGACCCTATAACTTTTTATTACATTTGTCCCCCCAAAAAAAAACACACAAGAAAACGAGTGCAGAAAACGCAATGAAAGCGAAAGCGCCCGAGTCGCACACTTATTTCCCTGTCAAGTAGGTTTAATTTGTACACATTAGAAAAAAAAGTTTAAAAAAAAAAGTGATTGCCTACCTTCCTACCCTATTTTTTTTGGCCACACCTATTTTTTATTTTTGCCTTACTACAAACATCTTAGAAAAACTTGCCTTAAAGTTAAACTAATGGGAAGAAGTCTGAATATGCGGGTGATTTTGCAGATGCTATGAACTAAATTTCGAAAAAGAGTTGTTCTGGTGGTGTTGATTTACCAAAGACAAATCCACGATTGTGGCGCCCATATCTTGAACTCCATGCATCATTGTAGCTACATCAATTTTCCCCATTTCTGTTATGCAATTTGAAAGATACAATCGTGACTTAAAGAAACGAAATCGTGTCGTTTTGGGCTGGATTCTCCTGTAAAGTAGCAATTCAAACTTTTCCAACACAGTTGTGTGTGGGGGGGGGGGGGGGGGGTAGGGGTGTGTGGTGTTAATCTGTGCAAGAACGTGCGCGCGCGAAGGTCGCGACCTTCAAAGAAACCGTGTTGTCCAGAGATAAAACCTATTTTCTTGCACATAAGTTCATATTTTGCTGCCAGCGCAAACTCCCCGCGAGTAAATCACTATGTACGGTGCAACTTATTCTGTTATGAAACCACATGTATGTCAAATGCCCTGGAAATGGGTTCTCGTGGAACAATGAAGTCGTGTTCAAAGTCCAGAGTCGAACACTTCTGGCGGAGAAGGAGGGTAGGGGTGGTGATGGGCGAGGCGCTGTTCCACCGTAAATTGAGTTACGTCCCCTCGGTATGAAAACGGATCTCCTAACACAGAAAATCGCATGTACTGTGCAACTTACTTCCAACGAAGCAACGTGTCAAATGCTGGAATGTCTGGAACAATGAATCCTTGTGAAATGCCGACCACAGTCAAACAATTCAAGAGATTGAAGGGGAGGGGGATGGGGCTTAGCGCTGTCTGACCATGATTTGTGTAACGTCCCCTCGGTATCAGTTCTATTCTCGTACAACAGTGAGGGGTCCATTGCTTTTGATAGCGTGAACAGCGACAGAGCACGCTGATAACTACTGCTTTAAATTCACATACCCTCACGCGGCATGAACATTTGGGTTCCGTCAAGACTTTACCTGCAAGATGTACATCCTGGGTTTGTGTGAAGGGGAAGGTTGGGGGAGTGTGGGGAGGGGGGGAGGTTTGCGATGAAGAGCGAAACAGCAGAATTGAAACCCGAGTATGGCGAGAGATTCTCCGTACAGAAAGAGCTGACTGTGACTAACGAGACATTGGTCCTTAACAGCCTCGTGTGTATGAGATAGGTGTGTGTCTGGTTGTAATATTAATCTTACAGGCACGTGCACAGTCCTACCAGTGAAAACAGTTGGGCTCACCCTCTCACCATCTGTCCAGGCTTTTTACACAGGATGAGATTATCCCTTCATTTGGGCAAATACACAAAATCAACATCCATACCACTTTTCTGTGCAGTGTGAGAATTTATTTGGTAAAATGTTTTTACAGTTTGCCACAGTGTCCGGACATAAATAATTCACCGTCATCATCATCATCATCATCACCACCATCATCACCATCATCATCACCATCATCATCATCATCATCATCATCATCATCATCATCATCATCATCATCATCGTCACCATCATCATCATCACCATCATCATCACCATCATCATCATCACCATCATCATTATTATCATCATCATCATCATCATCATCATCACCATCATCATCATCATCATCATCATCATCATCATCATCATCATCATCATCATCATCATCATCTCTATCAAGAATAACAACAAAAACAGCAACAACAACAACCACAACTACCGCCCACAACACCCCTCAAAGAGAGCACGCAGGCTGTTGACTTGTGGCATGTGTCCAAGTGGGGGGGGGTGGGGTGGTCTTATCCCATGTAACCCTGAACCGACCTGAGATGCTGAGTCCATTTTTGTTCCATACATTAGGAATTAAAGGCTGTGCCTTTGAGGATCTTCATTATAAGTGATCACATTTCTCAACGATACATTTCTTCAAGACTTAAATCTTCAAAAACCGAGAGTGTGTATCTTCAAGGTAAATATTTTCTTCTTCCCAGCAGCTTTCGAATGGACAACGGAAGGTCTGTGTAGTCGTGATGTCAGCCTCGCCATCAGATCAAAGAAACGATTGTTATCAGTGAACGCTAAGTCGGCTGCAACCAGCTAATGCTGAACATTCATTTTTGATGAGGAATTGAATCCCATTGTTCTCTGACATGTTTAGACAGTATCAGATGGGTTTTATACAATACCGTAACGGCATGCAACAAACGCACACAGATGAACATAACTGAAAGACAAAGGGAAAAGACGAAATGTAAAAAATGTATAAAACAAGTCGCATGAAGTGATATAAAAACATTTAGTCAATCTGTAGGCCTAAACTGTTCGAAACTAAAATATCAGTACCAAACGAAACAGCGAGAAACGTGTACAGTAGTCCCTTCCATTTCCGGCCCTTTCGTGGGCGTGAACCTGCCCGGAGCGGCCAGCTTTCCCATGACTAATGAGTTTTCCTTCTATAATTGACTCTTAATGGCCGTTAACCTGTCTGACGCGGTCAACGGTCACTCAGGTTCGCCAGGCTAAACCCGAAGACAGACGGGTCAAGCAGCTCGTCCCCGTGAAGCATGCGAACGTAGTTCCTATACTATTTTCTTTAACAGTGAGTACATTTTCAGAGTTAACATGGCATATCCATATATTTTTGAAATCAGGTAATGCTAAAGAATAAGATAGGTATCATTTCTGAATCCATTGCTAAAAAATGTATTGTAATTAGAATTTTGAGACTTTTAATGACCAAAATCATCAGTTAATTTTTAAGCCTTCAAACTGAAAAGCAATCTCATAGTCCGGCCTTTGCCGAAGATTGTTTGACCAAACTTTCCATCAATTTGATCAAAAAATGAGGGCGTGACAGCGCAGCCTCAACTTTCACCAAAAGCCTGATATGACGTCATCAAAGACATTCAACAACAAGTCGCGTTAGGCGAAAATACAACATTTAGTCAAGTAGCTGTCGAACTCACAGAATGAAACTGAACGCAATGCAACGCAGCAAGACCGTATACTTGTAGCATCGTCAGTCCACCGCGCACGGCAAAGGCAGTGAAATTGACAAGAAGAGCGGGGTAGTACTTGCGCTGAGAAGGATAGCACGCTTTTCTGTACCACTCTTCGTTTTAACTTTCTGAGCGTGTTTTTAATCCAAACATATCATATCTATATGTTTTTGGAATCAGGAACCGACAAGGAATAAGATGAAAGTGTTTTTAAATTGATTTGGACAATTTAATTTTGATAATAATTTTTATATTTTTAATTTTCAGAGCTTGTTTTTAATCCAAATATAACATGTGTACATGTATATGTTTTTGGAATCAGAAAATGATGGGGAATAAGATGAACGTAAATTTGGATCGTTTTATAAAAAAAATATTTTTTTTACAATTTTCAGATTTTTAATGACCAAAGTCATTAATTAATTTTTAAGCCACCAAGCTGAAATGCAATACCGAAGTCCGGGCTTCGTCGAAGATTACTTGACCAAAATTTCAACCAATTTGGTTGAAAATGAGAGCGTGACAGTGCCGCCTCAACTTTCACGAAAAGCCGGATATGACGTCATAAAAGACATTTATCGAAAAAATGAAAAAAACGTCTGGGGATTTCATACCCAGGAACTCTCATGTCAAATTTCATAAAGATCGGTCCAGTAGTTTAGTCTGAATCGCTTTACACACACACAGAGACACACAGACACACAGACACACATACACCACGACCCTCGTCTCGATTCCCCCCTCTACGTTAAAACATTTAGTCAAAACTTGACTATCTGGAAGACTTTGTTAGTACATTTTCATGAAGATCGGTTCAGTAGTTTTCTCAGAATCGTTCTACACACGCACGCACGCACGCACGCACGCACGCACACACACACACACACACACACACACACACACACACACACACACACACACACACACACACACATACACACATACATACATACACACATACACCACCACCCTCGTCGCGATTCCCAGTCTAGGGTAAAACATTTAGTCAAAACTTGCCTGAACGTAAAACCACGATCGGCTACTGCTCAAAGCTTTATATATCAGATTCTCTTTGATAAAATTGCGATTTGCGCAAACAAAGTAATTTCTCCATAGACAAGCCGAACTTCCATTAAGGCGATCTATTCGAGAATAAAACTTGTTTTATTGACATTTTGTTCGATAGCTTTATGGTGGAAGATTCTTCAAAATATAAGACATCAATAAATGATAGTGTACGCACTGCAGTGCGCTGCTTTTTATCTGAAGGAGATATTCTATAGTATTCAACCAGACGTTTATTCTGCAGTTTGAAGAGTGGTATTTCCAGACAAGAGAGGCGCTATGCAACTGCGTTCAAGACGTGATTGTTAATGAATGCTCGGTTTTTGAAACAATACGTGTTATGAAAGAAAGACTTTTGTTTCCCCGTTGCAAGCGGAGGATGATGTATAAGATAACTGTGCTTTGTGGAGCGGTTATACGGGTTCGTTTAGAATCCGCTCTTTTTTTAAATATAATTTGTTATTTGTTTGGTCGTTTTGGAAAGGGTTTGGATATGATTTTGGAGATACGTTCGTAATGTGGGATCCGCTATGTGTGTATGTGTCTGTCTGTCTGTCTGTCTGTCTGTCTGTCTGTCTGTCTGTAAGTCTGTCTGTCTGTCTGTCTGTCTGTAAGTCTGTCTGTCTGTCTGTCTGTCTGTCTGTCTGTCTTCGTGCGAGTGTGCTAATTCATAGATGTTGCTTGAACTTTACATCTGAATTTTTCTCCACACTTTTTGTTATTGTTGTTATATAAAAATTCATTTAATAACGCCACATTCGGATTTTTAAAATAATTTAGTAAGCACTGTGGCGATCTCATCATTCAGTTGAATGCATTGCTCTCTCTCTCTCTCTCTCTCTCTCTCTCTCTCTCTCTCTCTCTCTCTCTCTCTCTCTCTCTCTCTCTCTCTCTCTCTCTCTCTCTCTCTCTCTCTCTCTCTGGTCTCTCTCTCTCTCTCTCTCTCTCTCTCTCTCTCTCTCTCTCTCTCTCTCTCTCTCTCTCTCTCTCTCTCTCTCTGACTGCTGCAAGCTAACAATTCCCATAATATTTCCATAAGGTTATTGTTAAAGGAGGTCCCTTTAAACTAAGTTTCTTCAGTTTTTGCATATTTCTTATAAGTTTCGTATTTTCTCTTCTGTTTTAGGTTTGTCAGTTTTGTGTAATCTTGCGTTAGATTTATTCGCCGAGGAAGTGAGTTTTCCCTTCCTGTAATGTCTCACCCACGAAAATGTGAACATTAATACGAATATCATTCAGCAGAGCTTTTTTTTCCTTCAAAATTTCCAAACAAATCTTTTCCCTACAAAACATTCAGAGGAAAGACACAATATTCTTCACTTCATGATTGCATTTGAATTGCTTTTTTGTAATGCCAAAATACACTGCTCAACGGAAAAAACGCACAAACCAGCCCAGTGCAACGTTATTGGCGATAATTAGCTCCTTTCATCTGACTTAAGTTTGTGAGATCAGCCAAGTATTTAAAGACAATCAGCGAAAACAGAGAGCAGTTGCTTAAAAAATGTCAGAATGCATACAGAAAATCTCCCGGGAGCGTGTATCTTAATTCCTGGCCGGAACCAGTCGACCGAAATATCGTACCCTATAACCTTCTGGGGTATCATTACATATTATATATATATCATTACTTCAGTGGGAGGTCATCGGGTACGGTTGACATCAGTATAACTATTTCATTTATTTATATTATGACTACTGACACGACACGGCACTTCGATCTACTAACCCCGGCGATGCACTTTGACAAGCTCCAGTGAAAAATCACATCAAATGTAACTTATCGACAAACGGGTCTGCGATCTGGGAATAAAGTGGTGGAATACTTCGGTGGATAGTGTACGGGTAAGTGGTGCACATTTGCCCTTATTCAAAAGTCGATCTAGTTTTGGTCAACGTTAAAGATGCCATCCTTCTGGCGTACACCATGTATATGTCCAAATTACTACGTCTACACCATTATGTCCACACTGTTACGTTTACATAGTTATGACCACACAATTACATCCACACCGTTATATCCACGCAATTTTGTCCAAACCATTATGTCCACACAACTATGTCCACACGACTATGTCCACACTATATTGTCCACACCATTATGTCCACACAAACCGGCACGGTTGGCCTAGTGGGAAGTTAAGGCGTCCGCCCCGTGATCGGGAGGTCGTGGGTTCGAACCCCGGCCGGGTCGTACCTAAGACTTTAAAATTGGCAATCTAGTGGCTGCTCCGCCTGGCGTCTGGCATTATGGTGTTAGTGCTAGGACTGGTTGGTCCGGTGTCAGAATAATGTGACTGGGTGAGACATGAAGCCTGTGCTGCGACTTCTGTCTTGTGTGTGGCGCACGTTAAATGTCAAAGCAGCACCGCCCTGATATGGCTCTTCGTGGTCGGCTGGGCGTTAAGCAAACAAACAAACAAACAAATGTCCACACAACTATGTCCACTCCATATTGTCCACACCATTATGTCTTCACCGTTTTTGCACAAGCAATATGTTCACTCAAATATGTCCACACCGCACTGTATACACCATTGTGTCCACACAGCTATGACGATACTACTATGTCCACAACATTATGTCTACACCACTATGACCCCATAACAATGTCAATACCATTATAATCACACCATTATGTTCACTCTACTATGTCCACACCGCACTGTACACACCATTGTGTCCACACAGCTATGACCATACTCCTATGTCCACAACATTATGTCTACACCAATATGACCCCATAACAATGTCCATACCATTATGATCACACCGTTATGCCCACACTATTTTGTCCACACCACTATGTCCAAAACATCATGTCCATACTATTGTGTCCTCGCTATCATGTCTACAATTTATGTCCCCAATAGTATGTCTACGCCATAATCATAATGTCCCCACCATGATGTCCATCATATAGTATGACCTCGCTATTATGTCTACAATTTGTGTCCCCAATTGTATGTCTACGCTGGGTGGCCGAGTGGTAAACGCACTTGCCTCGGAAGCGAGAGGTTGCGAGTTCGACCCTGGGTCAGGGCGTTAGCAATTTTCTCCCCCCTTTCCTAACCTAGGTGGTGGGTTCAAGTGCTAGTCTTTCGGATGAGACGAAAAACCGAGGTCCCTTCGTGTACACTACATTGGGGTGTACACGTTAAAGATCCCACGATTGACAAAAGGGTCTTTCCTTGCAAAATTGTATAGACATAGATAAAAAAAAAATGTCCACCAAATACCCGTGTGACTTGGAATAATAGGCTGTGAAAGGTGAATGCTCGCCCTAATAGGCTTGAGGTTTGCTGGCCGATGTGAATGCGTGATATATTGTGTAAAAAATTACATCTCATACGGCATAAATAAATCCCTGCGCATTGAATCCGTGGTTGAGATATGTGCGCGATATAAATTGCATATAATAATATAATGTCCCCACCATGATGTCCATCATATAGTATGACCTCACTATTATGTCTACTCCATTATGTGCACACAACCACTACAGCCTGAGGGCATCCTTCCACTTGGACACACCCTTAGAATCAACAGCTTTGAATACTGCTTTCTGCGAGGAGGAAACTGTTTCTTGTTTGCTTGTTTGTTTGCTTAACGCCCAGCCGACCACGAAGGGCCATATCAGGGCGGTGCTGCTTTGACATATAACGTGCGCCACACACAAGACAGAAGTCGCAGCACAGGCTTCATGTCTCACCCAGTCACATTATTCTGACACCGGACCAACCAGTCCTAGTACTAACCCCATAATGCCAGACGCCAGGCGGAGCAGCCACTAGATTGCCAATTTTAAAGTCTTAGGTATGACCCGGCCGGGGTTCGAACCCACGACCTCCCGATCACGGGGCGGACGCCTTACCACTTGGCCAACCGTGCCGGTGGAGACTGTTTCTGCTGCTGAATCTATTTTGTAATTGACAACTGTGTCAATGCGTGATTTTCAATTCATCAAAAATTCCCACTCTGCACAAAAAGCAGGCAGACAGCTGATTGTTGGTATGTGACCAAGTTGAAGGATTCTCTTACCCCACATAAATCCCTGTGGTGATCTAAGGTGGCGCATGTAATCGCTTTCACCAGACGGACGGCATCTTTAACTTAAAAACCTTCTCGTTATGTAACATCAGTACTGTAATACGGCACGCCCTCCAACATGATTTTTCGCAGAAAGGTCAGGCATTGTACTAAAGCAGCCACACAAAAGTACCCTCATCTGAAAATATCGAAGTAGCTGGCGGATGAAAGATGTGCAAATTGCACGTGAACTGAGATTATCTTTTTAGTGATATCGCTATTAGCGGTGTATGCAATTACCTGTTTTGGTACGAATTTCCACATAATATTTGCGTTAAAGTACAACATTGTTGTCTACTTATATTTGCCCTGGAAACCCAGTAAACTGTAAAATGTAAAACTGGGCGTGACCACATAAAAACAACAGATATATGATACAACTAATAGGGTTTGTGCTCCCACGTAAATGTGACATACAGTCTCAAGTTGTGTTTTTCTCTTCTTTTATTTCTTTTTTTCTGTTCTGTCTTCACTTTAACCAGAAGTGAAAACATTGTGAGCAGAATCTGTAACAGATCTTGAACACTTTGAAACAGAGGTTGAACACTTTGTGACATTGTTATAGTTCTGCTGGCAAGAGGAGCACACATAGTGTTAACTAGTGTTCAAATGAACACAATCATAGTCTTCACTTGTCAACACATAGTGTTTATCATGTGTGACTTTTTCGCTAGTAGAAATATGTACTATGTGACAAAGTTCAAAACTTGTTACAGAAATGTGTTCAAAATGTGTCCACTTCTGTTTAAAGTGTTCTTTCTATTTGTCCAATACAGAAAATAGTGGTCAGCAAAATGTTCAAAACCGCAACACGGTGGCCTAGTGGTAAGGCGTCCACCCAGTGAGCGGGAGGTCGTGGGTTCGAACCCCGGCCGGGTCATACCTAAGACTTTAAAATTGGCAATCTAGTGGCTGCTCCGCCTGGCGTCTGGCATTATGGGGTTAGTGCTAGGACTGGTTGGTCCGGTGTCAGAATAATGTGACTGGGTGAGACATGAAGCCTGTGCTGCGACTTCTGTCTTGTGTGTTGCGCACGTTATATGTCAAAGCAGCACCGCCCTGATATGGCCCTTCGTGGTCGGCTGGGCGTTAAGCAAACAAACAAAGAAACAAACAAATGTTCAAAATGTCCGTCTAAATTTTGTGACTTGTGAATTTTCCCTTTTAAAAGGATCCGACATCGATCAATGCACAGCGTAGTGACGATTGCGAACAAGTTCCGTAACTCTTATCTTCCGGGCCGATGTTTTTGAAGTGCTGCACCAGGTTTAAGCTTCAGCATATCCACATTCACACGAAATTGGTGGTGAATCGGTCAAGAAACGCTGGAGGTATAGGCAAAGGAAATGACGTGTGAGCGCTAAACCGTATGAAACCTCGGTATTCGCGAAGCGATTGGCTAGAAATGGTAACCACAGATATGCCATAACAATGGTATATGTCATTCCAAATTTAAAGACAACGGGCCCATAAACACAGGAGTTATTACCAGTCAAAAGTGTAACAGATAGACGGACGGACGGACGAACAGACTGACGGCCGGACGGAAACACGGACAGAGGCCTTACAGTGTTAATTTGATGTAACACGCACTGAACATATAACAGGAAAAAAATCATTAGATTTAACCATATTTTTCATTCGCAACGAGTGTCATAATGTTTATCTTTCTTTGTACCAAAATTCAAAATGGGGTTAGGGTTACGTTTTGTAAACTTGTGCGCAAATTTAACGATCGATTATTATTCTTTTTTGATATCTTATTGTGTAGACCCAGGTTTGTTTTATGTCAACTTTTCTGGAAAATGTAATGGTTCTATTAGCAAATATATTCAGTTGAAGTGAGAAGCTGGTCTAATTTTAGCACGTAAAACGTCATGTACATTAACGAATATTAGCCATTTCACAAAGAATGGTAACACTTATTCATAACAAAAACCATGATAACACACTAATACACACGCACGTACACTCACACACACACACACACACACACACACACACACACACACACACACACACACACAGAGGCACGAACGCACGCACGACCGCACGCACACTAACGGCGCATGCACGTGCACGAACGTAAACTTTGAAACTTTGAAACTTCGGAGCTAAGTTATTGCGGTTTAATATACAATATGATACAATGCATTACATTAGAATTCAATATCATACAATACCATGCAATGTAATACAATACAAGACGATACCGTGCAATACCATACAACACACACTAGAATACAATACAACAACAATACAAACAAAGAAAATTAATAAAACACGCTTAAACCACAATGTAATACAATACAATTCAATAC
>NW_027126136.1:10000-15000 GCF_037325665.1 Littorina saxatilis | reverse complement strand
TAATCCTTAGTGCTTCGGTTCACTGCATAACACTGTCACGCTTATTCACTCGGGCGTATCCCCCCCCCTTCTTTTTAGCCATGCTACTGTGAGTAATAGAAACATGGACAAAAACAATGACGTCCAACAAAGGGAATAACTGCTTGCTTTAGGAAACAGAAGAAAGGAAGGATGGGGGGGGGGGGGGGGGGGGGTATCATCATCATCACCAGCATCATCATCATCGTCATATCAAGAAGTAAACAACAAACAATCCCTATTGTAGGTTCTAAGCTTACTACTGTTTTTTACAAGCCTGTAAATTGTAAAATATCAATGAAAATCTAATGAATAACGCACTGTCCAAACTAAACAATTCCACTGACTCCACAGGTTTCTCACCAGAAAACAGAAAATCGTCAGCTGAACGCTTTATTTCTGATTGCCCATCAGAAACATATGACAAACTACTGAGAGACATCAATCGAAATGACAAAAGAGGGGAACACGTACGAACGCTACCAACCGAGATGCAAACAACGCATCACGTTTTGAGTGCAAATTTATCGATCTAAACCCAAAGTAAAATTACAGCTGAGCCTTATGGGGGAAAATAACTAACCTGTTGGCTTTCAAACTATTTTCTCTTTCATATAATATTTATCAGTCGCATCAACACAAACAGACTACCAAAAGAATCTTCTCAGTAAACAACGAAGCACGTTTTGGGTGCACGTGTATCGAACGAACTGTGCTTTGAGTGCAACAGTATCGAATAAAAACTCCAGGTAAACGAACACTGCAGCCTTGAAATCATCGCACCTGTTGGCTTCCGAACGAAAAATATAAATCTAGAACAGTCATCCTGTTACAGTCTTCGCTCTCATCCTAAACGAACGAAACAACAATGAACCAACCAAGAAACGCATTCTGCTTTCAAAAGCACACTCCGAACCCAGAAAACATTAATTTCTTCTTTTATAATATTCATCACTCGCATCCGAACTAACACACCAACCAACAAACAAACGAATAAAATTACCCTCCTTTCATATTCATCACTCGCATCCAAAACCAACAAGCGAACTCAGAAAACCCCTCTCCTTCCACGCTCTTCACAAACATCAGAACTAACAGACGAGCCAATTCACAACGAAGCTACTCTATTTTGCCAACCCTTGACCACTTGTCAAAACGTTTTCTCATTAGCAAATCAACTGTTTTCGCGAGGCGGAGTGGGCCTTTAACATCCGAAATAACAAGCCAACTAATAAAGCCACTCTATTTTGCAAACCCTTGAAAACTTGTCGAAACATGTTCTCATTAGCATGAACACACAATGCAGAACAGAGTACATTTCCACCAGTACAGATGTTGACCTTATACCTCTCGCTTGGTGCAAAGCGATCGATTGGACAAAACATATATTTATTAAGACCGCGAATCCAGATGGGAGGGTTTGTCGAGAACAATATTCTCAATGCTTTGACCTTTTCCAATCAGTCGTTGAACGACGACATTGAAGAGAAAGAACAGAATTGCTTTTACTTGTCAAACGTTACTTTTCCGTCGACCGTGAAATAAAGACAACGACAGCAATCAAGGGACAGCACTAGTATAATTGTGACCCTCCACCACGGAATGAGTCGCATGTAACCTTTGCATGATTTTCATATTTTTACATTGTCCTAAAGAGTGTTTAATGCTCTATCTAGTGGTGAAAACCGTTTTAGAAAAGAGCGAACACTTTTTGAGTTATGAGCCTGTGACTAAGGTGACCGTCACACTGTTACCTGACACTCCCCGGACTTATATTAAGCCTGCGCAGAACCGCGCGAGGTGACATGCGACTCATTCTGTGGTGGAGGGTCACATATAGTTTGCCAAGTCAATCAACCCTACAACAATTAATACTCTGCGGAAAAGATGTGCTGATGACATTATTAATATTCCAACGCAATAAATCGTACTCAATCTCCTAATCACCATGACAGAACAGGCACAATGAGGAATCCCTTAATAAAATCTTGCAGGGAAAAGAAGGTACAAATACACGCACTCAGAAAAGCCAGAAAAAACAAGTTATGCAGGGAAGACGCCATCACACAAAGATAGGCGGAAAATGCACAAAACACTCACACACGTATCACAGCAAGCAATTAAAAGCGCTCAACTCATTGTAATACAACCCAACCAAGTGCGGACTTGAAACGGGGGGCAAATAATTGGTTCAACAGTAACAAATCCATTGCAAACACTCGTAGTTTTCTTCATCTGAGACAGAAAGCCACTTCGCATTCACTATGTCAATACTAAAGCAGAACCCTTTACTACAAATCAAATACAAAGACCACTTGCAGTGTTAAAGCGGTTTAACCTAGCACAGCTTACGAATAAATGACTTGACAGTGACACTATGTAAATTCCGAAACTAGACACAATTGGAACGATTGAGGCCAAGCAATGATTGAAGAAGATTTGATAAAAAAAAAATAAAAAAAAAGCGATAAGAATTTTGCACAAAAAAACTTACGGTAAATTCATGAGCGTGGAATTAGCACAAAAATTTGAACACGAAATGATACACTTTTGTTTTTATTAACAACTAGACTTCCATTTAATGCAGGGATTTACATACAACACAAACTGGTGTGAACACACACAAAACACCAGACTGCAATTCTTTGCAAAAAATCCACCATAATGCATAACCAATTAATATAAAACGAAATGCTTTAAATGCAAATTGTTAGGAGTGTACCAAAGACTTCAAGATTTAAAAATGTAAAGACGTACTTGTTATGTAATGGAAAAAAATTATGAATACAAACTCATTCAAATCACATTAAATCAAGCAACTTCAACTACAGAATCATGAAATCAAACTGAAGCAGGTTTGCCGGGAATCCACCAATCTGTGTAAATTACTTTCAAACGATCAGCATGTAACTTAATCCAACAACTAGCGGAGGGTAGGAAGGTGGTGATGATAATTAGTTTTAACGTCCTCTTAGAACCATTTGGCCTATCTTGGGACAGGTAGAGTTGATATGCTTTATGGGGGGACAAGACACTGGACAAACATGCAAACAGAAAACACATATGATCGTGTTATATATCTGGAAGTCTGTTGTTGCGATATTTCAAAATGGGGATGGAAGTAATGATTGTGTACGCAGAATGTGGTTGGACTGGAGCGGTTTTGTAGGCTTACTTGCTTTTTATGTTTGCAGAATATGTTTATATTTGTGGCTGAATAAGTTATAAAAAAAATCAAAAAAATCAAAAAGAATCTTAATTTAGCCAAAGGAAAATATTGAAATAACTTGCTAAAATAATATATCAGAATGGGGAACTTAAGTTCAGGTAGGAGGGCAGTATGTGCTTAAGTTAAGCCTTGTTTGATCAATTGAGTAGAGCTATGCTTTGTGTTTTAGGCGCTTTAGGAAGGTGGTAGTGCATTGTGCTGGTGAAGAAAGATTAGAAAAAAATATCAAGCATTCATATTTTTAATTTATACGAAATTTATATCGAAAATCTCGCAGGTTTCAAACCGACCTGTCTCTTAACATGATATTCAAAAGATTAACCAACAAAGCTAACCAATCAACAAAAAATAAAACATTCACAATTTTGAACTAAAAGCACGCCACGCTATCCCTTCGTAACATAATACATGTAATGACACAGGTTTACAATCTACCAATCAGTTAAGATTACCTTTCAACCATCAACGCACACACCAAGCAAACATCAATCACACAAATCAAGGGCAAACAGACGCGTCGTCAAGAGAAAATCAAACCTTCAAAATTTTGAACCGAAAGGACGCCACGCTATTATATCCAAAATCAGCACATGTTTGAAATCGGCCAATCTCATTGCGTAATTACCACCCGATCAGTCATAAATTATACGACACTGTTTGACAATTAAAACTCGTTCATGTGGAGTGGAAAGGAGGGAAGCAGGAGGGGGAGGGGAGGGGGGGGGGGGTATTCTCCGCAGTTTTGAATGATTTGATTGAGCGTCCACGAACAGCCGGAAGCAGTTATTCAAGCTTGCAAACACAGTACACTCACTTCGACAGTGTTGCGTTGTGATCGCCTCGTGGTGATTATAATCATGCTAATCTCTGTCTCTCTCTCTCAGTCTCTCTTTCTCCCCCTCTCTTTCTCTCTCTTTCTCTCTCTCTCTCTCTCTCTCTCTCTCTTTCTCCATCTCTGTCTGTCTGTCTCTCCCTGTCTCTCTCTGTCTCTCTCTCCCCCCCTCTCTCTCTTTGCCATTCAAACATACACACACTCACTCCTACAGTTCTGAACTCTGATCGATGTGTGTTGATCTTAATCATGCTAATCTCGAAGGGTAAGGGTCATGTCACGCTTCACAAAATGTCCCATTCACACGAACCATGCAATTTGATCAGTAATTAACCTGGTTGCTCTTCTACCTTCATTGCCAAATGTTTGCTTAAGTATGTGTACCTGTTGTTTGAAGTAACCGACCTCTAGGTGAAGTGAGTATGATTAAACGTCTAAGGGAGTACTTGAATCCTTTGATTAAATTTAAATTGACGACTTTTTGACGACTTTTCGTCCACAAGAACTAACAAGTCGCGTAAGGCGAAAATACAATATTTAGTCAAGTAGCTGTCGAACTCACAGAATGAAACTGAACGCAATGCCATTTTACTCGTAGCATCGTCAGGCCACCGCTCATGGCAAAGGCAGTGAAATTGACAAGAAGAGCGGGGTAGTAGTTGCGCGAAGAAGCCGGGATAGCACGCTTTTCTGTACCTCTCTTTGTTTTAACTTTCTGAGCGTGTTTTTAATCCAAACATATCATATCTATATGTTTTTGGAATGAGGAACCGACAAGGAATAAGATGAAAGTATTTTTAAATTGATTTGGACAATTTAATTTTGATAATAATTTTTATATATTTAATTTTCAGAGCTTGTTTTTAATCCGAATATAACATATTTATATGTTTTTGGAATCAGCAAATGATGGAAAATAAG
>NW_027126136.1:0-5000 GCF_037325665.1 Littorina saxatilis | reverse complement strand
TTGTTCGCGGCTCTAGCACAATTAATCGCATGATTGTCTATAAACCATGCAATCATCATGGAAACAACTCTTGTCGAAAACTGGCTTCAAAAGAAAGTCCTCATAATTATGCTCGGTTTTGTTAGGGTTTTACCCCACCAGAAAACATTAAACATAAAACAATTTCTTACCCAACAGAAAAATACTTTTTCGGTCCGTCCAGTGTCAGAAAAATAACCAAAAATAACATGTTATTAACGAATTAACTCCACGGTTACAGTAAGATTGGAAACGTACGGAATAAATCATAAGCAACAGAAAACTATGGAAACAAGATTCGGTGAGATGTCAATCGCATAACTGCAGGCATCATGTCTATCTGCCGAAAATGCTAATTTCTCGCTGTTGAATTTACAGAGACGCGTCACATAAAGCACAAAATATATCAGAAGTCTCTCTTTTTTCAATTCAACCATTGAACTGGTGCTATCATAAGCGTTAACACACACACAGACAAAGAATATTTTATGTTATTTTTTCAACTTAAATATCACGGCAATATAAGCTGACAGCAGTTTCCGGCTGAGCTACTGTAAATGACAATACTCAGCACATTCTTTCTTAATGAAATGCTTGCTCGTTCCTCAAAACAGGCATAAAACAGGATGGCCCCGCATAAAGTAAATTGAAGAACGTGACCATGTTTATGCTATGGTCATTTCCTGAAGTGTAACCCCCGCAACCAATAATTAACATTCCATCGCTCATCCTGAATACTTAGAAAACACTTAGCTGTAATATAACAGGGTTAAAGAATACCTGTTTGTCAGTTTATTCTCATACACGTTTCCACTGAACTAAAAAAAAATATGCGTGTCCTATAGGTACGTTCTTAGCTTAATGATATGCACAGGTAATCCCTCATATGAGTTAGTGGAATGTTTAATTTTCATAAGCAACAGACAACTATGGAAAAAGTCGTCGGTGTAAGTTAGGTTTTGTAAAATATCAACGCATAAGCTGACACAAGTTTCCGACTGTACTACTGTCATTGACAATGGTTTCAGGGGAATACGTAATACTCGCTAAATGAGAAAACTCTTCTCAGAGATGAGAATATAAAATAATTGTCAAAACAGGGAAAAGGCGGTTTAAATCTCTTATTTTATATTCTCCATTCACAGTCACCTTTTTTAAACAATCGCCTTTACTGATACTAGAAAATTTTACTTCGAAATAGTTTCAACCGTTGTGAACAAAATCTGAGAGACGTCCGAAGCAGCGAATAAAACCAAATACTCAAAACAACGCGGTCACCCAGTGCTGAACATCGTAACAGACTGGCCAGAAGTGCACTGCATACAAAAGATAACGTGCCACGCGAATATGCAAAACTCAGATAACGATTTGTAAACACAAAAACCTCCCAAACAGTGCACAACACACGGAGAAACTGTCTGAACAACAGACGTTGCAAAGTTTGCCGCGTGCTTGTTTAAAATTGATACTGTCGTGTCAAGATGTTACAATGCAGGAGTGATGGAGAAAGGGGGTGGGGGTGGGGGTGGTGTAGTGAGGGGAGAGAAAACAAACAAATGTAATAGAATCAACAATGCACCGGCACGGACCTGGAAGGAAACAAAGAAACGAAACGCCTTCATTTTCATGTTTTGTTTTTGTCGAACACAGCCAGCTAAGTGCTGTTCCTGACGTGTTCGTTTCAGAAGGGGGGGGGGGGGGGTGTGATAATGATGACGATGGTGATGATGAGAGAGAGAGAGAGAGAGAGAGAGAGAGAGAGAGAGAGAGAGAGAGAGAGGGGGAGAGAGAGAGAGAGAGAGGGGGAGAAAGAGAGAGAGAGAGGGGGGAGAAAGAGAGAGAGAGAGAGAGAGGGGGAGAAAGAGAGAGAGGGGGGGGGGGGGGGAGAAAGAGAGAGAGAGAGAGAGAGAGAGAGAGAGAGAGTTGCCCTGAAACAATCAGCTACTCTTGGGATTTGTTTGTTTGTTTATTTGTTGCTTAACGTCCAGCCGACTACGCAGAGCCATATCAGGACGAGGAAGGGGGGGATGAAGGGGGCCACTTGTCAAGCGATTCCTGTTTACAAATGCACTAACCCATTACTTGTGTCCCAGCAGGCTTTAGTAAAACTAAATTAATACCTACTGGAAGATTACCAGTTTCCAGTATGTTAAAATAGGCTTAACCTATCTACTGCTGGACTTACATCAGAACACTAACAGATTAAACTATACATGAATCGCGAGACAAGCGGCAAGAGAAGAGATTTTTGGAAAAAATACAGGTGAATGAGCAAGAAGGCAGAAAAAAGAAAAGAATTCATGAAGAAAAAGAGAGCATGACAGGAAAGAGGAACCAAAAATCTACCTAACAGCAAACTAGAAAGCTCCTGCGGTTCCAAGAACAGGAGGGGCCTTTAATTTCATAACCGCAGTGCCCCACTGCGGGACTCTTGGGATTGTGAAGATAAAAACAGAAAATTTGAATTCATCAAAGATTCAGGCCTGACTGCAAAATCAGTCTGCTCATTGGCCAAGTTTTGCTGTCACCTGGTATTTTTGTCTAGCTTCGAATAAACAATTTTTAAACAAACATCACCATCATCATCACCCCCACCACCACCACCACCCCCCCCCTCACCACCCCCCAAAGAACACAAATGTACGACAAGAACCAAATCAGCATCTCATGTAATTATGCATGAGGGTTAACAGGGATCCCATGCCACTGCAGACACGCCAATCATCAATCGTCTACAGCCTGTCAATTTCCATTTTCATCTATCACGTGCAGACAGGGCCCGACAGACAGCGTGACCCCGTCAAGGTCACACACAGCGACAGCCGCTCCTGCTGTGCTGTCACCGTGCGAACATTTATCACGTGTGAGAACGACAGGGCTTTACGGGAGTACAATCATTTCGGTAACACCCAGGCGCTGTTGCGATTGTTGGCGATTATGAGCGACAGGGCAATCATTTTGACAATTCAGAAGGGGCTAGAAACAACGCAAGATATGCCTACAAAAGTAAGATCTGGGTTTTTTTTTTTTTTTTACAAAAACAAAAACCGAATGTTCAGTTAAAAAAGGCTCCTTCAGCAAACATTGTTTAGAGAGAGAGAGAGAGAGAAAACTTGCCAGGGTGGCCGGACAGACACAATGACAACTATACAAGTTATAACACAACATGAAATTGGTATATTAATTTTACCAATGCCACTGTCGCTGGCTTTTTAAAATGCACACGCGCGCAAAATCATACATTCCAACTCAGACACGTACGCACGGGCGTGCAGAAAGACAAAGAAGATGGTCTTGGATTGATAAGAACATTGTTCTAGAAATGTACAGTCTACTTGACTTATCACCGGGATGATGTACATGCTGTATATGAATCCAGCTGTCACGAGGGAAGTTTGGTGAGGATGGTTTTCTCGATAAATCCGTCAGTTTGCGATTGACCTTGTCAGTATAATTCGTCGCTTTGCCTGGAAGATCAGTCCTATAATATGAATAGTAGTGAATGCGGGGGAGTGGTAGGAAGAGAGAGAGAGAGAGAGAGAGAGAGAGAGAGAGAGAGAGAGAGAGAGAGAGACAGAGAGAGACAGAGAGAGACAGAGAGAGAGAGAGTGAGAGAGGAGAGAGAGAGAGAGAGGAGAGAGAGAGGAGAGAGAGAGAGGGGGGAGAGAGAGAGAGGGGGGAGAGAGAGAGAGGGAGAGAGAGAGACGGAGAGAGAGAGAGAGGGAGGGAGAGAGAGAGAGAGAGGAGAGAGAGAGAGAGGGGGAAGAGAGAGAGAGAGAGGAGAGAGAGAGAGAGAGGGGGGGAGAGAGAGAGACGGAGAGAGAGAGAGGGAGGGAGAGAGAGAGAGAGAGGAGAGAGAGAGAGGGGGAAGAGAGAGAGAGAGAGACGGAGAGAGAGAGAGAGGGAGGGAGAGAGAGAGAGGGGGAGGGAGAGAGAGAGAGAGACTCGGGGAGAGAGAGAGACTCGGGGAGAGAGAGAGAGAGAGAGAGAGAGAGAGAGAGAGAGAGAGAGAGAGAGAGAGAGAGAGAGAGAGAGAGGACAAACAAGACAGACAGACAGACAGACAGGAGACGAGAGCCACAGAGAGATTGCATCACCCACCAAATTACAATCCAAAACGTCCCCTCCGTTACAAAACAATGTGAACCAACACAATCATTCCGTCTACAGCCCGGGGGAAGAGAACGATAGGACAACATAGCGATATCACAGGAAGTCACAAAGGTCAGGTCACACGGGGGGGAAGTTGAAAGTCAGGAATTTGGGATGGGGCTTCCTTCAGACGGGAGGATATCGCACCCAAGGGGGTGGGGTGGTGTTGGGGATCTCTCTCTCTCTCTCTCTCTCTCTCTCTCTCTCTCTCTCTCTCTCTCTCTCTCTCTCTCTCTCTGTATGTGTGTGTGCGTGTGTGTGTGGGTGGGTGAGTATGTGTGTGCTCGTGCCTCTGTCTGTTTCTGTGTGTCTGTCTGTGTTCGGGAGATGGGGGTGTCAAAGCCCAGGGCCGGACTACCGGGGGGGTTATGGGGGTTGCGCAACCCCCCCCCCCCCCCACTAGCCTAAACATGTACCTCACTGATTTAAAACAATTTTTATTATTGTTTATTTTATGCCGTTTCATGCAAGGAGCGACCATTTTCCTATCTCAGAATATGACCCCGCCAAGTTCCCCCTGGACCACCACTGGCAACCCCCCCCCCCTCCTCTTCGCCTAGTCCGGCCCTGAAGCCGAATGGGTTTGGGAGGGGGGGGGGGGGGGCGGAGTCGTTTGCGTTTAGACAGGTATGCTAACCGTGAGACTTCCTGTGGGCTGAACTCCAAACTTGTGTGGCATTTCGTGTCGCTCAATAAACTAATCCTCCCCCGCTCTCGCGTTCCGATCATTATTTTGTAGCGCGTTCCACCCTCGATCTTTGCCTGTCTCAGTTTTTGACGCCGAACTTTTGTCTGACAAGATTCGTGATTGCGCTTTTTGACACCTCGTT
>NW_027126135.1:0-30591 GCF_037325665.1 Littorina saxatilis | reverse complement strand
AGAGAGAAGGGGGAATGTACGTTCTGGCTCACCGATTCCGACAGACCCTAAATATTAACGCAAAATAGGCTTCTGGACTAAACTTTTACTAAAATGAAACATGCGACAAAATCAGAAAAATACTGCATAAATCCATACAAAAAAAATACAGTAAAGTAAGGTTGTTTTGAACCAATGCCGGGTCTGTCGGAATCAGTAACCCAGAACGTACATTCTCCCTTTCTCTTATACAACATTCTTAAGCTCAATACGCTCTCTCATTTACAAACTTTACTTCATATGTTCTTTCACTGTTAGAATTATATCTGATACATGCAATGTGACTGTCTAAACGAATAGTTAACTCTTTACAAGTGATTCTATTTTTACTTTTTCTTCCCGTCCTATTTGAATCCCCTTTTTTTAAAAACTGCTTTTTCAGATCTTCTATATCGAGTGGCTTGTTATATTCAGCTCGTGTTTTTGTTTGAATACTTGCTTTCTTACTTTTGTAGTCATCAAAGTCTGTTTGTATCTGTTTGAATTCTTCGTCAGAAACTTTTGAATCTTCAAGTGCTTTACTGATAGACAGTTTTAGGCTAGACAATTTTGATGATGCAAGAGTGGAAATGGATTCGTGTTTTTCAAGCTTTTTCACAATTTTTTTCATTATAGCTGATGCTATAAATGATAAACCACCAACTGCTGCTGCGACACCACCTAGGATTAGAGAAACTGGAGTCCCTACTCCGGTAGCTAACAGAATTGTTCCCGTTACACCTGCAGCTGATGCAAGGATAGTAGAACCAGTGCTGGCATTAGAAAGGCTGTTGTAAGTTGTTGAGTACTTACGTCTAGCGCGAGAATATTTTTTCTAATTCATCTTCTAGTTGTTTTTGTATATTACTAATGTGTGCCAGTCTGAATTGTTGACTTTCTGCTGCACTTTCATCAATATTAGGATAAAGCTTCACACTGCTAGTCATCTTTTTAATGCAAAATATAAAATATTTATCTTAATTCTCACTGGCCAGTGTTTCTGCTAAGCTTTGAAGCTGTTCATTGCTTAACACCTTATCTGTATAGTAGAAAGCAATCAAATCAAGATAAGTAAGATTAATACTTCTTATTTCTGTTAAATTATTTATATCTGCGTTAACAACAACATTTTGGTTTGACGTCTGTTTTTTTATTGTGTTAGAATCCTTTTGAACAGCAATAAATACTCTGACTTCTTCAACATTTAATGGTCTCCAGTTGAGATTTATTCCTCTCATTAGAACAGTGTTTGTGGTTTCTTCCCTTTTCCTGACAACTATATCAAATATCATAGTTGCATTCTGCCCTATTGGAAGCTTGGGTATAAAATCGACAATGGTGTCAGCGTCCTTTTCAACACTTTGTTTTCTGTGAATGAGATAGTTGTTCTTATGGAAAGGTTTAACTGCAACTTCTCCCCTGCTGTTAAACGCAGGAACAAGGCTAACAATTAGTGGTTTAGCATTGATTGACTTACGGAATGTGTCGTCTTTTCCAACAAGAGTGTATGGACTCACAAATTCAAACTTCATTTCCCAGTCAATCTTTTTCATAACAGGACTAAGTACCCATTTTTTATTCTGATGTTTCCACATGTAGAATGTGTCATCGACAATTGGATCAGGTACATTAACATCACGGATTTGACCTAGTTTGAGGAATCTTGGTTTCTTTTCATCGTCGATTTCCTTTCTCTTGTAATGACCAGTGTCTGTAAACTCGAATGCATACACTGCACCAACTTCAGCATTGCTCTCAAAGTCGATAGCGTCTGCTAAATCTTTCAACTCTATAGTTGAACATGCAACAGGATAAGCTATTGTAGGTCCACTCGACATTTTAATACTCAATATTTTATGGAACTATTTCCAATGTAATGTTAAACAAACAATCAACTGGTTGTCCACTTTGATTTTTCAGATCAATGTGTAGGAATTCATGACACCCTTCCTCCAAGTCCTTGAACTGAAGTGTCTTAAATGTTGGCACGTGCATTTTACAAAAAGAGGCATCACTCGGTGGAAGAATCCTAAGCAGATCAGAACGCTGATCATTAAACAGATTATAGGATGTGTTAAGCTCTCTCATGTGAACAAACAGTACACTGTTAACATCCATGTCAATGGGACGTGTTCCCTTGTATATTTTTGTAATTCCAAGCATATCAAGGAGTTTGGTTGGAAACTCAACGTTTACTTCTCTAGTTTTGGGCATAGTAAGAGTAGCAATGAGACTTGCATGATTTAAACTCGCTGTAATACCTACTGGAGCAAACAATTCTTTCTCTAAAGTGCAGAAGTCATAGTAACCATCTTCTACAGAATGTGTTTTACCATTAATTCTAACCCAGTTGTTAGCCTTTTTTTTACTGATATTATACCAAGTAACCTTGTACATAATTTCATGCAGTGCAACTTTCATTCCTCCATTTTGATTGTTGATAGGGTTTGCAAGTTTAACTGGCACACTAGTCTTCACATTTGTTAGTGTGATAAACATTTTTTATTCAACAACAAAAATGATTCAGTATAAATTCAACAAAGACGTTAAATACAAAACTGGACCATATTACAATCCAAAGACTATTTCTTTCCATGAGTTGGACTTTGCTGTAACAGAAACAGAATCCATTCGCGTTAAAGTGCCTGACCCATTCCATTCTTACCTAAATCCCCCAATCAAAAATGATAGTGTTCCAAAGATGTGGAACTCTCACCCAATTCAGTTCTATCAGAATCAGTTAAACTTTGCAATATTCTGTGCAACCACAGGATGTGGAGTGTCCTATGCAGACCACATGAATAATTCAAACTTACTGACAAAGTGTGTGTACACATTTCACGTTTACTATCAGTGCAGGAGAATCTTGTCTGAACTTCAGGCACCAATGCCGCATGAAAAGAGCTGGAACCCATTCAACAATAGGATAAACATGAAAGTGTATGAGCGTCTCTGCAATGAATTCAATATAGATTTTAAGACCGACTTTAGGCAAAAGCAAGACAAAAACCATGGCATGGGAACACTATATTTATGGGGTGTCCACAGGAGGTATAATTTTGATTACTGGCCAGGTCATACATCTTTTTCTTCAAATGTGCAGGTACAGTTAGGATCAATAGAACAACAGCACCACAATGCATGGACTACTTTTATATTAGACACCGGCAAAGGTTTCACTGGATCAGGTGTTGAAAGGATCAATGAATCTATCCGAACATATGCGTGGTGCTTGCTAGGCTCGCAGGCACAGACACGATCAAACATAATGAGAACAAGCACAGGGTTTGGTGCACAGAAACAGTTGTTATCAAATTTAGAAGATGTCATAAACTCTGCAGTTGATCTGCCTTCCAGCATCAAAAGGTATCAAGACTCTCTCCGTTATGCAAGATCAAAAGTTGACTTTGCTGTTGGTAACGGCCTTTACATGTTACCTTCTGATCTCCAGCTGCAGATTGGAACAATAACAAATTATAACAATGAAATCATTATTGCTAGTGACACCCAGCCGCTTGGAAAGGGTGAAGAACTGAATTCAGAAATCAGAACGATGCTACAGCCATATCACAATGAACAGAAACAAAGCGTGACAAGTGAAGATCACGCTGCAGGTGAAGATCATTCTGTCACTAGTGATGATCAAGCTGTTAGTATTAGTGATGATCATGAATCGCAGAAGACTGCTCTAGTAATTGGTGGAGTGGGTGTAGGCTTACTTTTGCTTTATTCTCGTTAGCAGAACACCTGCAATTAAAACTATTAGAGTCCAGAGATGTTCAGCCATGAAACCAACAACTTTACCTGCAAAAGATAACAGCCAGCTAACAATTGAACCAATGATTCCTGGAAGTGCATCCAAAGCTTTTGCTGCTAGTTTCTTTAATAGTTCTGCAATGTGTTTGAGTTGTTTCTTTACCCATCCCGGATCAGATGGAGGTGAAGGTGAAGGTGGAGGTGGAGGTGTGACAGTGCCACCTGTGAGTGTTAACACTAATGTGCTTATTGCAAATCCTAACGCAGTTAGTATACTAGCTATTGTGATTCCCTGCTCTCTGAAAAGCGTTCTAATTCTTTCAGCAAGAGTTGTGTCTTCGTAAAGGATTCTTTGAATTGTATTTTTTATTCTGCTGACCTGTGTTCTCAGTTGTTCTCTATTGTTACTTAGAACTTCTAACCTTATGGCTTTCTCCTCCTGCAAATCTTTTAAACGCTTAGAAATTCTGTTTTTTACTTCTTGTTCTAGGTTCAAATCATCAGCATCAGCAAGTTTTTGTTTCTCTTTGTTTATATCTTCATCCAGCTGACCTAGTTTTGACAGATTATTTGCTATTTCACCTCTGATGGTTTGTAGTGATTGATTAAGGGCTTCTATTTCTCTCATAGGTAATAGTTCATGTGGAGTCTTCAGTGAAGTTTCCTCAGAAAAAGAAGTCTCTATCTCTTGTATAAGTTGATCAGCCTCATCTGCAAGTTTATTAAGATCTTGCAATGGAACAGATTCTATTTGAGTAGCAGTTGGTAGTCCTAGTTCTGCTTGTTGAAGTAAGGAAACAACATGGGAAGGTGATGACCGTGTGCTAGGCACAATATCTAATTGCCTAAGTCGATTAGCAGTAAGTTTTTGTTTTAGTGAAACTTTTGATAGAAACTTAGCAGGATTAGATTTATATGTAAGTTGGACTTTTTCTCCTTTATCGCTAGTTGTATATAAATGATTTGCTTCCATTTTGAACTGGTTTGGATCTAAAACATCAGGTTCTTCTCCTAAACTTTTGTAGAAATCTCTAACTTTACCTTCCAGAAGTTCATGTCGTGCCACCTCATAATGCAGTGAATGATGGTAGGGAACCAAAGGGATTGCTTCGCTCATGTCGTCCGCTGGCTCAAATAAATCTTCAAATCCACCTTCTGCCATTTGTAACTTATTTTTTATTTTGAAAATAAAAAAAGATGGCACAATCGTTCGGTTCTGTTCTTGATCCTTACAGAAGGCTGAAAGAACCTCTCGGGGTAAAAGGAATAAGGCAAACAGTTATAGTTACAAATAATCCTTCTACTATTGATCAGAATGAAATACTTACTGTTAGGTTTCCTAATCTAGGTAAGAACGATGTTATTGTACCGGGCACTGTAAGACTATCATTCAAATTAGAATTAGAATCTGGCTCAGATGAAAATAGGACTTTGGCTTATAATGTAGGAAGAGCAATTGTGAGGAAGATTACTGTCAAACTGGAAGGGCGGGAAGTGATGTCATTGAATAATGCAGATGTATTTTTAGTTTACGCAGATAATTGGTTGACTGACAATGAAAAGAAAAACAGAGTGTTTCAAGGGATTCAGTCAGACAATGGGATAAAAGTTAGAATAGGAGCAGGAGATAAAGCTGACAATAACAAAAAAGATAACGCTGTCAATGTTGCTTTTGGAAACAAATTTTGTATTCCACTTGACTTTGAACTCATAAATTCACATCCTCCCTTCTATCAAGGAGCATTGCGTGACAGGCTGTCATACGACCTGACTTTCAATAGTTATGATCGTGTTATGCTTTCACAAGACCCGGAAGCAAAGTATAAGGTGTCTGGAATTTCTTTAGAGTTTGATGTTGTAAACCATCCTGAACTGGCTAGACTTATAGAAAATCAGTACAGTTCTAAGCTGCCTATCTATTATGAAAGAGTGTTGAATCACAGTACACTTTCAAAAAGCCAGGCTGATCCAATCTGGAACATTAACTTGAATACACCAGCTAGGTCAATGAAGGGAATACTTATGTTGTTTGAGGAACCAAAAGATTCATATGAAAGGCAAATAGAAAAGTTTTACAATCCACTAATCAATAGAGTATATTGCACAATTGAAGGGCAGCCAAACCAAATATTTGCATCTGGCATGCTGCCATACCAACACTATGATGAAGCAAGAAAGTACTTTACTGGAGGAAGATTGAAAGACCCAACATCTGATCTTGTGGCTAAAGATCTACATTTACACGGTGTTGGCGTAGAAGATTTCTTGACAAATAAATATGCGTTATGGCTGGATCTCAGAACAACTGACGACAACAAACTGCATGGAAGTGGAAGGCGAATTGAAAACGGATCAGAAGGAATCACAATACAAATTGAAAAGGAAGTAGGGAGTAGTAGTAAATCAGTTAAGATCTACGTGTTTGTTGTGTCAGATGCGCAGTTAAACATCTCTGAAAGCAGATTACAGGATATTGTTTATTGAACGTGTTAAAATGAAGTATCTAGATTTTCTTCCAAAAGATCCACACTGTTCTTTGATTTGTGGGGCAACAGGTTGCGGCAAAACAAGATATGTTTTGGATTTATTACAGACTGTTTACATAAATCACTTTGAACACATAGTCATATTCTGTCCAACCATAAAGCATAACAGAACATACAAGGAGAGAAAATTCATATGGTCTGATCAAAATATATTTATTGTAAATCCTTCTGATCGTCTAAATGTTTGCTTGGAGCATTATTTCGATCTTTTTCAGAACACGCCAACACTGTTTATTATTGATGACTGTGCAGCAGAACGTGACATTGTTAGAAAGAAAAGTGCACTAGCAAAGCTTGCATTCAGTGGACGACATGCATTAATATCAGTTTGGATATTAACACAAAAATACAATGCAGTTCTGAAAGACTTTAGAGAGCAACTCAAAACAATAACATTGTTCTATTCAAAGGACCGTGACAGTTTTGAAGAGTGTCTTCGAGAAAATGATGTCATTGAAAACAAACAGGAGAGAGAAAGAATAAAGAATAATCTGAAATCTTCTAAGCACTCGAAACTGGTTTTAAAAACTGATCAACCAGTTCAGTATGTATGTTTGTAGAAATCCTTGCTAAGTTCTTACTCAAGTTTTTACTAAGTTCTTGTCAAGTTCTTACTCAAGTTCTTACTCAAGTTTTTACTCAAGTTCTTACCAAGTTCTTACTCAAGTTCTTGTCAAGTTCTTACACAAGTTCTTGTCAAGTTCTTGTCAAGTTCTTACTCAAGTTCTTGTTAAGTTCTTGTCAAGTTCTTGTCAAGTTCTTGTTAAGTTCCTACCTAAGTTCTTACTCAAGTTCCTACCTAAGTTCTTGTTAAGTTCCTACCTAAGTTCTTACTCAAGTTTAATTTCTAGATTTTAATTTTATTCTGCATCAAAATAAAATGAACTGTGATGAATTGCTGATGCAGACTGCTACAGATATTGAAATCTGTGACAGTAGGACTATACCTAATAAAAAAGAAAGATTGTATTCACTTGCTGTTTGTGGAAAAACAAAACACTACCTTGGGCAGCAGTTAACTGTGGAAGAAGTACAACATCTTTCCTCGGAAGATATAGAAAAGTATCATGGACGGTATGAATCAGTGCTTGGTTCTAAGATGGTTAGAAGTATTGGACAGACTGTTATAGGTTTGTACACAAAGATTTTTGGACATTTTACACCTCTCGACTCGGAGGAAGACTTAACACATGATCTAACTCATGACCCTGTTGTTTCCAAGTCCCTCGAATCTCTTGCCTGTGGCCTGTATTATCGATTTGGTTCTTTATTAGTACCATTTGTTGCTGGATTAATTACTTTCAAACACATTAATTTTCAGAATAAAAAAGATGACAGATCAGTTGAAGCAGACAGTGGAGCAGACGAAAATACCAGAAGTGAACACAGTGACAAAGAAACCTGGTAGAGTAGAAGCAGGAAAAAAACTAGCCGAATGGAACAGACAAAAAAAAGTTAAATCAAAAGGCAAAGCAGAACATTATGTCTGAGGTTGAGCAGACACCAAACATTCCTGAAGTGACTAAGGTCACACAAACTGATCAAGAATTAAAATCTTCATTTCTATCATACAGAAAAGTAGCTGTAGCAGCTGTTGTTGGAGGAGGTGGATACTTGCTTTACAAACTTTGGCAAGGCAAATATAAAGTGTCAGAAACACCAAAATCAGAAAAACCAAAATCAGAAACACCAAAACCAACAAACAAAGCAGTACAAACAATAACAAAGCCCACAGTAGTACCTGCAGTGGATTCATTTCATATGGAATAATTTTAATATTTTAATTTTGATAACATAAAAATGAGTTCTGAAAAGACAATAGTTAATCTAGTTTATCACGCTGCAGTGATTGGAGGCTTGAGTGTAGGTTACACAATGCTGGGTAAAAGTCTCCTCAGAATGAAACCAGCCGACTTGGGAAAGTTAGACTTCGAAGACGGTGCTAAACTAATTGGTGTTGTGACAGCTTCCTTTGCAACAAAAGACTTCCTGGTGAAGCAAGGAATTATTCCAGAAAATATAAACATGTAAGACAATAAAATGGCTAGCTTGGTTATGATGGTGGGAGGTGCGATTGTAAATGCGCTTGCATTTTCTGGCAGCAACTATTTGTTTTCTAAACTGCAAAATGGTGAAGAGAGGGAAAGGCACAACAAAGCCATGGAACAACTGGCGAAAGCACAGGATGAATACGAGAAGAAACGAATTGCGCAGTTAGACTTTATGAATGATAAACTCAGGCAGCAAGGACATGCAAACAAAACCTTTGCCAATGTTGATGCAGCCATTCAAGAATACTATCTTGTAACTGGAAAGAAAATGAAGACAAGTGCTCCTCCAAAACTGGGTGACTTTTATCAGCCTTCAGAAGAGCAGAAGGTGGGCGAGATTGTTTTCATTGTTATTGGTATGGCTGTTGTTTACTTTATTGCGCGTGCTGTCAAATCTTAATATTCTGTCATTTAAAAAACCATGAGTGATGCTTTGTTATCTAAAATATATTATTCCCCAAAAGGATACTGGAAAGGAAGAACTGCTATTGACAAGCTCAGTGACGCAGCAGGTGTTTCTCAAGATATAGCAAAGAAATGGTTGTCAAAGCAGGCAGTTTGGCAGATCTATTTACCTGCACCAAGAAAAATTACACGACCACACTTTGTTAACATTAAACCGAATGACACTCATCAAATAGACCTGCTGTATTTACCGCATGACACAGTCAGAAGGAAGAAATATAAGTATGCACTGACTGTAGTTGATGTTGCAACAAGATACAAAGATGCTGAACCGTTGACAGAGAAAAGTGCTATAGCTACAGCTGTTGCCCTGCAAGAAATTTACAGACGTGGACCACTAAAGTATTCCAGAATGATTCAGTGCGATGATGGTAAGGAGTTTAAAGGAGCTGTCAACCAGCTTCTGTTAAAACATCATGTTACAGTGAAGAGAGGTATTCCAGGAAACCACAGGTCACAGGCTATTGTTGAGAGCTTTAACAAACAGTTGGCAGAAAAACTGTTTTCATATCAGTACCATCAGGAATTTTTGGACACAGAAAGTAAATTGCGTAACACTGAATGGGTTAAAAGATTACCATCAGTACTTAGAGCAATGAATCTGGAGGTATTTAAAGCTACAGGGTTAAGACCAGTTGATGCAATCAAACAGAAAACAATACCTGTTGCTCCAAAGTCAACAACACCAGTGGCATTACTACCTTTCAATCAGAAAGTCAGATATTTATATGCACCCGGTGAAGCTGAGGGTGACAGCAGGAAGCGTGCAACGGATCCAATCTGGAGTATTGACATTCATGAAATCAAGAGAGTAGTAGAGACAAATCCACCTATATATTACTTGAGAGAACCAGCACCGCAAAGAGCCTTTGTAAAAGAGGAATTACAATTAGTTCCACGTGGTACAAATGTTAAATGATTTTTTATTTCAGATTTTATAGTGTTAACAAAAATGGAAGCTCTGAGAAAGAATTCTAAGCAACTTCATTTTTTTAATTTATATTTTTATTTTGAGTTATAAAATCAAACTCACAGCGATGGAAGACTCTGTATTAGAATCTTTATCGACAGTATTTGACACCGTTGAATTACAAGTAACGGATCCTCAAAATGTGCAGTCCAGTGTGCAAGACGCCATTGAACAAATTCCAAACAATTTGTTGATTGAACCTCCAGTAAAAGTGCAGATAGTCAGTTTAATAAAATACAAAACAGTCAGTGATGAGGTGCTAGAAGTTCATGTTTCAACCAGACAACTAGCACTTAATTCTATGGCAGAATTGAATGGAAACTGGGCAGATGAAATGATGAAACGGTTTGAGCAAGCTGCAGAGGATGCAAAGATGAAAGGATCCGGATGGTCAGAAGGTGAAATTCTAAAAATAGAATTGAAGCTAAGTAAATTTGCCCCCATCAGAGGTAGAAGTTACATACCTTTACCTCCTGCTCTTGTCAAAAAACGTGCTGTGCTGAACATAAAGAATGATGATGACAAATGTTTTATGTGGTGTGTTCTGGCAAGACTGTACAGTGTAAAGAAAAATGCAGAAAGAGTGTCTAACTATCATGCATACAGAAATAAACTAAACTTTACTGGTATTGAATTTCCTGTCAGCATTACAAGCATTGACAAATTTGAACAGCAAAACAAACCCATCACCGTAAATGTTTACACGTGGGATGAGGAAGATGAACTGAAACCAGTCAGAATATCAAAGAACTCACCAACGATTGGTGATTGTGATACTAACCATGTTGACATGTTACTAATGACTGATGGTGTAAAATATCATTACACTTTGATTCGTACAATGAGTAGACTGATGGCGAGCACAAGCAATCACAATAGTAAACAAGACTTTTGTAGGCGATGTCTCTTGCGTATTCCATCAATTCATGCAGCACTTATACACAAGCAACATTGTAAGAGCGTTGATGATGCGGTTGTGAAGTTAACAACACCACCGCCAGACAGCAAAGTGTATTTTAAGAATGTATGCAAACTACAGAAAAGTCCTTATGTTGTTTATGCTGACTTTGAATCTATCATTGTGCCATATGAAGGACCTTTACCAAAAGACCTACCTAAAACAGTAACTCTAAGTAATCATCAAGTCTGTTCATATGCATTTATTGTTGTTAGTTCAGATGGTAAACATTCTAAACCGCAATTGTACAGAGGACCTAATGCAGCAAAGAACTTCTTACAGCAAATGAACCAAGTGCGAAATGACTGCTCCAAACAACTGAATCTTTCAGACATTGTTATGAAACCTGAAGACCAAGAACAGTTTAACTCTACCACACAGTGTTGGATATGCGAACAAAGTCTAACACCAAACACAGACAATCCAATAGTAAGAGATCATGATCATGTAAGTGGGCAGTTCCGAGGAGCAGCACACAGCAAATGTAATCTACAATTAAAGTTTGATCCTAAGACTTGGAAGCTTCCAATCTTCTTCCATAACTTGCGCGGTTATGATTCACATCTGATCATGCAGGCAGTAACTGATGAATACAAAGCAAGATGCATTGCGCAGTCTTCAGAAAAGTACATGGCCTTTACTCTGAATAGTTTATACTTCTACGATTCTGCTCAACATCTGATGGGAACACTTGAGTCTTTATCTTCATCACTAACTGCTTTCCCAATCACATGTAAGTACTTTGACAGTGACTTAGTTAGAAAGGGAGTCTATCCATATGAATACATGGATTCGTGGGAGAGGTTTGATGAAGATGAGTTACCACCAAAGGATGCTTACTTCTCACGGCTGAAGGGTAAAGGTATAAGTGACGAAGACTATGAACACGCTAAGACTGCATGGAATAAATTAGGATGTAATACAATGGGTGATTATCATGATCAATATTTGTTGGCTGATGTTTGTTTACTTGCAGATATATTTGAGAATTACAGAAGAACATGTATGAAGCACTACAATCTAGATCCTTCACATTACATATCTGCACCAGGCATGAGCTGGGATGCATTTCTTAGATTTACAGGAGTAAAGATTGACTTGCTATCAGATCTACCTACACTTCAGATGATTGAAAATGGACTACGTGGAGGAATCAGTATGGCTTCACACAATTACTGCAAAGCCAACAACAAATACTTGGACGACTTTGATCCTATGAAACCTTCTAATTACATCATGTATCTAGATGCAAACAATTTATATGGTTGGGCAATGTGTCAGACGCTTCCACTTCGGAACTTTAAGATCTATTCAGGACCATTTTCACAATGTGTTGTGCTGACAATATTAAAAGCAGGCCCAGACAGTCGAAAGGGATGGATACTAGAAGTTGACTTAGACTATCCACTATCACTTCATGATCTACATAATGATTATCCTTTAGCGGCTGAGAGGTTAAAAGTAAACCCAAGAGAACCTCCAAAGCTGGTGCCCAATCTGTTTCACAAAAAGAAGTATGTGTGTCACTACAGACTGTTACAGTTTTACATTAGACATGGATTGATTTTGAAGGCTGTTCATCGTATAATTTTATTTGATCAAGAACAGTTTATGAAACCTTACATCATGAAAAACACAGAACTGAGAACCAAAGCCGCTGATGCATCAGAGAAAGACTTTTTTAAACTGATGAACAACAGTTGCTTTGGTAAGACAATGGAAAACCCACACAAGAGAAAGGATGTTAGACTTGTTACAAGAGAAAATGAGGCCATCAAGCTGACATCCAAACCACAGTATCAAAACTTTAAATACTTTCATGAACAGCTGTATGGTATCTTAATGAAAAAACTTGTAGTCAAGCTTGACAAACCAGTATTCATAGGCTTTACTGTGCTAGAGTTGTCAAAACTGTTGATGCTTGAGTTTTTGTATGATTATTTGAAACCAAGATATCCCAAATCGAGAGTACTTTACACAGACACAGATTCATTCTTACTTGACATTCCAGCGGATGACATTTACAAAGATCTAGAAGCTGAAAGTCCTGCAGTAAAAGGAAAAGATTCTTTTTATGACACTTGCGACTACCCTAAAGAATCACCATTGCACTCAAATGTTAACAAGAAGGTTATTGGAAAGATGAAAGATGAAATGAATGGGAAGATAATTAAGGAGTATGTTGGATTGCGTGCAAAGATGTACAGTGTTGCAAGTGAGAAAGGGGTGGTTAAAAAAGCAAAGGGTGTAAGCAAACAGGTTGTAAAGTCGAGCATATCGCATGATAACTACAAGGAAGCACTGTTTCAGAAGCGAGTGTTTCACCATGACAACCCTAAGATCAGTTCCGCGCTTCATCAGATCAACACAACTATTGTAAACAAGAAATCTTTAGATGCTAATGACACAAAGCGCGTTTATTCATCACCAGAATATTCTTATGCAATTGGACACTGGAGAACAAACGCAAATAGTCTGAGTGTGTAATAAGAATTTTTGTCAATCGGGAAAACCCGCTATGACAGCTTTGTTTTGACTGCAGCGGGGGAGAGGAAGTTGCTTGCGTTTGGGAAGTGTTTGTGAAAGGGGAGTTAGTAGGCTTTGTTGAGTTTCAAAGCAGCCACCAAGTACACTTATCAAAAGCTTGAATAAAATAAACAAGTCAATTGAATAAGTTAACACTCGGCGGCCGCCCGAAGGCAGCCTAAATATTGAAGCGTAGTGAAGCGTAGTGAAGCGTAGTGAAGCGTAGTGAAGCGAAGCGTTGAAACAGAGTGAAGCAAAAACAATAACACAGCTGAAGCAGGGTGTTGAAGCAGGATGATTAAGAAGACAGCCAAAGCAGGGCAGGCGCAGCAAACCGTACATGCATGATCGTTACTATATTTAGAATCACGTCATTACTATTTTTGAAACCGTACATGCATGATCGTTACTATATTTAGAATCACGTCATTACTATTTTTGAAACCGTACATGCATGATCGTTACTATATTTAGAATCACGTCATTACTATTTTTGAAACCGTACATGCATGATCGTTACTATATTTAAACACTTGTCTAACAGTGCAGGTGCAGTGTGATACTTCTGTTGTTGCGCACAAACAAGCACTGTAAGTCTAAGACTGGGACTGTTGGAGCTCTGATGTGACAGGAATATGCGGCGTTTCTGACCAGTACTCTCTGTACTCTTCGATCTGGAGCATCTCTTCGATTTGTTTAAGTTTGCCCATGATAAAACTGATTGGCAAACCAACAGTGGTAAATCGCGGAAATGCATAAAGCGATCTAGCAACGGCGCGTAGTCTACGCGCATGAACATCGGAATAGCCAGTTTTTGCTTTCAACCAGTCAGCCCACGTTTCTTTCATTCTCCCTTCTTTTCTTTGCTTCTCCTGCCATTGTTTGCACATAATCAAAAACTGTCCAAACTGAATGTAAATTAAGATTTGTTGTGCGTCCTGTCTTTTGAGATTTCTTATCCCTTTTTGCAGTCTTTCCACAATATCTTTTTCATTTTCTGCTTGAGCAAAATAAGCATTTGTGAAAGCTTCTGTGGATATAGCATGGCTAACATCTGCTTGGTTTGAAACGAGATAGTGATGTAAATCACTTGGCGTTGTTGGTTCTACTCTCTTTTTCTTTCCGTCTTTTTCTTTGAACAAATCTTCTATCTTCCTTTTTGGTTTTTTGGGCAGTCTCATTAATCCTTCTGTTTTAGCCTTAACTGCTATTAAGGCCATCTGCTCAAAATATTTTCTATTCTCTTCTAGTACATGCTGTTCTTCTTCTGTCCAAAATTCTGATGGTGTTGGCGCTGGTAGTGGGACATTACAAGCTTGTTCCATGTCAGGTAGAATTAAAGTTGTTGGCCGCCTAGAATAATCTAACAATTCTTGATGTCCTGAGCTAACCCTATAGATTCTTGAGACAGGCAAAACACTTTTCTCACAGAAAACACGTCTTCACACCACCACAGCACCAGGAAAAATGACAAACACACGCTGGCTCTTTGGAGAGCGTCTAAAAATAAAGTGGCTTAACCAGGTTGCAGGCCTGGCAAACACACGCTGGCTGTTTGGAGAGCGTCTAAAAATAAAGTGGCTTAACCAGGTTCTGGGTTACTGATTCCGACAGACCCGGCATTGGTTCAAAACAACCTTACTTTACTGTATTTTTTTTGTATGGATTTATGCAGTATTTTTCTGATTTTGTCGCATGTTTCATTTTAGTAAAAGTTTAGTCCAGAAGCCTATTTTGCGTTAATATTTAGGGTCTGTCGGAATCGGTGAGCCAGAACGTACATTCCCCCTTTCTCTGGGAGGTAGAGGTAGGGGGGGGGGGGGGGGGAGAGGGAACGTGAGCTAGAGACGGAAAAAGTGAGGAGAGAATACTATAAATATATATTATGTAATAGAGAGAGAGAGAGCGAGAGAGATATAAAAGAAAGAGAGAGAGATGAGAGAGAGAGAGCGAAAGAGAGAGAGAGAGAGAGAGAGAGAGAGAGAGAGAGAATTGAATTGAACTTTATTTAACAAGGATTAAGATTTAAAGCTACGCCTTTTCTTACAATCTGTCCTTGGGACGCATAGACACACAATAATATAATTTAAAAAAATAAAAAAATAAAAAAAAATAAAAAGTTAAAAAGTCAAGGAGGTCGGAAAACTGCAGCACGTGATAATAAAGATGACGATGATGATGATGATGATGACGATGATGATGATGATGATGACGATGATGATAATGATGAAGATGAGGCATGTGGTTATTCATAAAATCAAATGCATACTATGCAGGTAATAATAAATACAAGCTGGTAGCAATCGAACATGTAGCAATTATGAGAGAGAGAGAGAGAGAGAGAGAGAGAGAGAGAGAGAGAGAGAGAGAGAGAGAGAGAGAGAGAGAGAGAGAGAGAGAGAGAGTATGTAAAGCGCTTAGAGAACGTCAAGCGCTATATAAATCTCCCATATAAATAAATAAAGGAGTGAGAGAATACTATAAATATATTATGGAAAAGACAGAGAGAGAGAGAGAGAGAGAGAGAGAGAGAGAGATAGGGGGGGGGGAGAGAGAAAGAGAGAGAGAGAGATAGAGAGAGAGAGAGAGAGAGAGAGAGAGAGAGAGAGAGATAGAGACTGACACTGACAGTTTAATTGAATATGGGCCTACAGCCCCTTTCAATGGGGGGGGGGGGGGGGGGTACACATAAATCACAGGAAAAAAAATAGAAAACATGATATTTAAACGTATGCAAAATACACAGTGGTTTGTTCCAAGCATTGCTCCTTTCCTCTATCAATAATCTTGCACATCAATGCTGCCTAATATACACATACAACCGAGAGAGAGAGAGAGAGAGAGAGAGAGAGAGAGAGAGAGAGAGAGAGAGAGAGAGAGAGAGAGAGAGAGAGAGAGAGAGAGAGAGAGAGAGATGCCTAATAAAGTTTGTTTTCAGGCCTATTCACTTCACTATTAGTCATTCTTTGTAAAAGATTGTTTCTACTCAGTTATTTACTGTCAATGATGCTTGAGACACAAGAGAACGATTGCTGTTATTTTTAAATCTGCAGTGATAACTTTTAGGTTGTGTGTAAAAAGTTGGTTCTGTACGTATATTTCATACGTTAAGTACCTTTGAAATTCAAACCGCTACTACTTGACAAAATGATGAGCCTTATTTACAAAAATAAAGGATCGTAGTTCAAACTGTCTGTCTATGAATGTCTGAATTGAATGTGCTGTCCCGATATACAGGTCGAAATAATATGGCCACCAACATCTCTATTTCTGTGTAATAAAACCTTGGAACCGCAGGCGACGTTAAGTACCGCTATGTCCGTACGGAAAGCACTAAGTACCGCTATGTCCGTACAGAAAGCACTAAGTACCGTTGGTCAAAACACCCGACTACTCCCAATTAGGGCTATGTTTCTACTCAGTTATTTGCTGTCAATGATGATTGAGATACAAGAGAACGATTGCTGTTATTTTTAAATCTGCAGTGAGAACTTTTAGGTTGTGTGTAAAAAGTTGGTTCTGTACGTATATTTCATACGTTAAGTACCTTTGAAATTCAAACCGCTACTACTTGACAAAATGATGAGCCTTATTTACGAAAATAAAGGATCGTAGTTCAAACTAACATGCCTACATATAAACATCATAAACAACACACAAAAGTATTATGTACATGGGTTTTAACATCGCAGGTACTTAGCGCGGTACCTAGTGCAGCCAAGGTCTATGCACGGTACCTAAGGCCCTCTCATACGGACATGCCGGTACTTAGCGTCAGCCTCGCACACACACACACACATACACACACGCACACACAAACGCACACACACGCACACACAATTATTTACATTCTCACACATAACCAGCCACATATCTACATCACAAATTCACATCGTCGCCTTGTAAACGTAAAAACCATATCAGTTTAAAAGGGGTGCCAGTAATATCAATACAACATTAGTGAATACTAGAACAATACCTAAAATTTATAATCCATTTAAAAGTAAGTAGTACACGTAATTATTATCATATAGTCAGATCATCACATAAAATTATATAATCATGATCTAGCCAGTTAGACAGTTTAAAACAACAGTATTAACAGACTATCACAGATCTACTCAAGCACCTGAACTTAGAGTCGCATTGCACAAAACTACTACCATCACAGAACTACTCCAGCACCTAAAAAATAAGGACCATTCCACATTGCACATATTTCCACTATCACAAGTTATGAGAACAGTAATGGAATGCAGTGAAAGGACTAAGTAACAAAAGAACCCCCCCCCCCCCCCCCCCAATCCTATAACTACAGTATATTACAACGTTTTCAATCTGCTGTCTGGCGTCATCAAAGTGTTAAAAAACGTACGGCGATGTCTATAAAACTCTCACTTGACCACAACATTCACAATGCAGTGCATTCAAGGATTGAAAAAAACCACTGGCGTTGATCAGACACAGTCACTGAATGTTGTTATTTTACAAATGAATCTGCTTAACATTTGGTAAGAAATGACCGTCAATAGTGCCGGGCGGTCGTGAGAATTCAAGGTTTTCAGAGACAGACAGTAAATAACGTGCTCTGAAATAAACACATGCCGAAACATTCTTTAGTCAGCCAGTTGATCATCTGCCTGACAACGGATAGGAAGTATAAAATTGGTCGCATCATGGCAATTTGCTGTGTATGGCGGTCATAGCAGACGATTTGTCTTCAGGACGGTCGTGAGAAAAAATGAGACAGACACCTTGCCCGAGTGACTAGACAGTAAATAACGTGCTCTGAAATAAACACATGCCGAAAAATTCTTTAGTCAGCCAGTTGATCATCTGCCTGACAACGGATAGGAAGTGTAAAATTGGTTGCATCATGACAATTTGCTGTGTATGGCGGTTATAGCAGACGATTTGTCTGCAGGGCGGTCGTGAGAAAAAATGAGACAGACACCTTGCCCGAGTTACTAGACAGTAAATAACGTGCTCTGAAATAAACACATGCCGAAAAATTCTTTAGTCAGCCAGTTGATTATCTGCCTGACAACGGATAGGAAGTGTAAAATTGGTTGCATCATGACAATTTGCTGTGTATGGCGGTTATAGCAGACGATTTGTCTGCAGGGCGGTCGTGAGAAAAAATGAGACAGACACCTTGCCCGAGTGACAAAATGACCAAGCGCAAGTAGAATAAGCCGTAGTTAGCCTTTCAAAACCCTTTCATGTCGTGATTTGATGGAAATTGCTACTTATTAAAAGCATGTTACGTCCAAACCTTTTAACAGCCATTCCAACTGAACAGATTTGTAATTAACGTTTTTGAGACAGACACATTTAGAAAAAAGACCGTTTACTTCACATGCGATTGTATCGACTAAACATAAACACATTCATTGGTTTTTTGAGTCACTTGAGAAAAAGTGACTCTATGTAATCGGTCAGTGTTAGTCTGTCCGGCCGGCCGTCCGGCCGGCCGTCCGTAGACACCACCTTAACGTTGGACTTTTCTCGGAAACTATCAAAGCGATCGGGCTCATATTTTGTTTAGTCGTGACCTCCAATGACCTCTACACTTTAACGATGGTTTCGTTGACCTTTGACCTTTTTCAAGGTCACAGGTCAGCGTCAAAGGAAAAATTAGACATTTTATATCTTTGACAAAGTTCATCGGATGTGATTGAAACTTTGTAGGATTATTCTTTACATCAAAGTATTTACATCTGTAGCCTTTTACGAACGTTATCAGAAAAACAAGGGAGATAACTAGCCTTTTCTGTTCGGCAACACACAACTTAACGTTGGGCTTTTCTCGGAAACTATAAAAGTGACCGGGCTCAAATTTTATGTGAACGTGACTCATTGTGTTGTGAATAGCAATTTCTTCCTGTCCATCTGATGCCTCATATAATATTCAGAACTGCGAAAGTGACTCGATCAAGCGTTTGCTCTTCTTGTTTAACTAAGTGTGTTCATCTATCTCTGTTCTTTGGTTTCTAATGTACTTTTCACTGGATTTCTTTGTGTGTTTTTGTACTGGTGCCTTTGTCTATTGCAATGTGGCTAAAAAGGGAAATCGTGTCTGTCTCATTTCTCACGACCGACCTACCTTTTTCGCTGGTGGGGAATACAAACTTGACTTAAATTCGATCAAAGTTTATTTTTCATATGTAAATTCCGAAGACATTCGACACAGACCAGTGAAAATTCACGACTAAACAAAACGAAACATTTTATTTAATATCAAAGTCAGGGACATACCCGACTCTGAAGACTGTGAAACCTGTCTGGAAACTTGCATTCTCCCAGTAAGGTAACATATTGTACTACGTTGCAAGCCCCTGGAGCAATTTTTTGATTAGTGCTTTTGTGAACAAGAAACAATTAACAAGTGGCTCTATCCCATCTCCCCCCTTTCCCCTATCCCATCTCCCCCCTTTCCCCGTCGCGATATAACCTTGAATGGTTGAAAATAACTTTAAACACCAAATAAAGAAAGAAAGAAAGAAACGGTGAAAACCTGATTTACTCAGATTTTTGAAGGGTCTTAAAAGGGGGGTTTCAATGTATAAATAATTTCTTGAGAAGACAGTGGTTGCATTTATGACATTTAATTTAATTCATCAGCTAATGTCCCCTATGCACAGGGATCACCCACGCTGTTCATTTGTGGTATGTGACAAAGTGGACAGATGGTCGTATTCCATGCAAAGACCTGCCAAATCTGAGATGGTTAGCTGAACTGTTTTCCTGAGAAATTGTGTGCCTGTAAGTGACATCTTTTTCTGTCTTTCCTTAACGTCTCGTCTTTTCTTTCAGGAAGAGAATCGTTCTGTCTTTGGGAGTTGTGCATTTCTATCTTTCAGGAATGCTGTCCTACGTATACCTTCAGAAAAGGTATGTAAACATTTTCATCACGAGACTTACAACAGATTTTTGCATTTTCTGTTACAGCACCAGCAGGTGAAGATTTCAAGACAGACAAAACAGTCAACGTGCAGATGGAGTGTACATCAGAAATACCAACATCGTCCAGTGCTGACAGCAACGTTGTTTGGCTGAAACAAGAGGCAGCTGAAATACCAACATCGTCCAGTGCTTACAGTGAACTTGTTGGGCAGAAACAAGAGGCAGCAGAAATCCCAATTGATTTTGGAACCATTGCAGACACAGCTTCATTTTCAGAACAAGATTGGGGTACATGTTCTAATGATATCAAACGTGAAAAAGATGGTGTGGGGGAGGGTGGAGCAAGGCCAGTGATGGAGGTCTCCGACAAGTGCAAAGAGGAGTGTACATGCAGTGCGGGGCAGGACTTCAACACTGAGGCATTCCCAGCTGTGACCGCGACCAGCTGTTCAGCAGCTGAAGACATCCCTGGGAGTTTAAGAATCCACTTGTTTACACATACAGGAGAAAAGTCTCACGCTTGTTCTCATTGTGTTGGTTTTTGTGTAAAGAATTATTTTAATTTGAAAACCCACATGTTGACACATACAGGAGAAATGCCACATGCCTGTCCTCGTTGTTCAAAGAAATTTGCTCGGAAAGGGGATTTGAAAACCCACGTGTTGACACATACAGGAGAAAAGCCACATGCCTGTCCTCATTGTTCAAAGAAATTTACCCAGAAAGGGAGTTTGAACTCCCACATGTTGATACATACAGGAGAAAAGCCACATGTCTGTTTTCGTTGTTCAAAGAAATTTGCTCGGAAAGGGCATTTGAAGACCCACATGTTGACACATACAGGAGAAAAGCTACATGCCTGTCCTTATTGCAAAGTGAAATTTGCTCAGAAAAGTAGTTTGAAGACCCACATGTTAACACATACAGGAGAAAAGCCACATGCCTGTCCTCGCTGTTCAAAGAAATTTGCTCAGAAAGGGGATTTGAAGAAACACATATTGACACATACAGGAGAAAAGCCACATTCCTGTCCTCGTTGTTCAAAGAAATTTGCTTTGAAAGGGAATTTAAAGACACACATGTTAACACATACAGGAGAAAATCCACACGCCTGTCCTCGTTGTTCAAAGAAATTTACCCAGAAAGGGAGTTTGAACTCCCACATGTTAACACATACATGAGAAAAGCCTCATGCCTGTCCTCATTGTGTACAGATTTTTGCCTTAAAAAAGGATTTGAAGACCCACATGTTGACACTTACAGGAGAAAAGCCACATGCCTGTCCTCGTTGTTCAAAGAAATTTGCTCGGAAAGATGGTTTGTGGACCCACATGTTGACACATACAGGAGAAAAGCCACATGCCTGTCCGCGTTGTTGAAAGAAATTTGCTTGGAAAGGGGATTTGAAGACCCACACGTTAACACATACAGGAGAAAGGCCACATGCCTGTCCTTATTGCAAAGTGAAATTTGCTCGGAATAGGGATTTGAAGACCCACATGTTGACACATACAGGAGAAAGTGTGTTTTGCATATATATGATTATTGTGTGAACAGTACATGTTGTGATTTGTGTCTGTATGATTGTTTTATGTAGGTTGTTCTATTCTGTATGTATGCTACAGTGATAATGTATATTTAGGGAATATGTATATTCCCTGAAAAAATCAGTGAATATATATATTCCCTGTTTCAACAAGTGACTATGTATATTCCCTAAAATTCCCAGGGAATATACTTATTCCCTGAAATTTGAGTGCAAATTCTATACTTATTCACTGATTTGTATTTTGCACACACAGAGCCTTGATGTGAGGATGAAATGACACGACAATAGTGTAATAGGAACCATTGTAATGACTAAGTGGTTAAAAATTACATAGATTACATAAAAACTAGAAACAACTGAAGAACTAGGATGCAACAAGGGGAGGTAAAGAGAACATCTAATCCGTACAAAGCGAGCAGACGGCAGCGACGTTTCCAGTTTGGGTGAATGGTATTTATACTGGTCTCGTCATTAAGCGAATTTTCAACCTCAGTTATTAACGACTACATGAATGTTAGTGCCATCATTTTGTACATCAATACTTCAGAGAGGAAGTGAGGTATTTAGTGTGGAGTTACGAGATAAGGAAAGCCGAATGCTCCCGCAGTGGGGCACTGCGGTTATGAAATTAAAGGCCCCTCCTGTTTTTGGAACCGCAGGAGCTTTCTAGTTTGCTGTTAGGTAGATTTTTGGTTCCTCTTTCCTGTCATGCTCTCTTTTTCTTCATGAATTCTTTTCTTTTTTCTGCCTTCTTGCTCATTCACCTGTATTTTTTTCCAAAAAATCTCTTCTCTTGCCGCTTGTCTCGCGATTCATGTATAGTTTAATCTGTTAGTGTTCTGATGTAAGCCCAGCAGTAGATAGGTTAAGCCTATTTTAACATACTGATAGGTAACATGCGCCTTGAGTCGCCTTGTGTGGTGAGATACATGCGCGATATAAATCCTCATAAATAAATAAATACTGGAAACTGGTAATCTTCCAGTAGGTATTAATTTAGTTTTACTAAAGCCTGCTGGGACACAAGTAATGGGTTAGTGCATTTGTAAACAGGAATCGCTTGACAAGTGGCCCCCTTCATCCCCCCTTCCTCGTCCTGATATGGCTCTACGTAGTCGGCTGGACGTTAAGCAACAAATAAACAAACAAACAAAGCCGAATGCGAAAATTTGTGTCAGTCGGCAACTGTGAACTAAGCTCACAGGCACACAAAAACGGCTGTTCCGTTTTACTCCCCTGTTTGTTCTACATCTTTCGACTTAATGCATTTTGTTGTGTTTAGAGACAGAAAATTATAGGTTTAGTCCTCAGTGTTTCATCGGGAAGTTAGCAGAAAAGGGTATGCTATCGACATTTGTAAAGCTGAAAAACATTCCCGGGAAGAATTTTAAGTTGTCAGTGTATGCTGTTGTCGATCAGTGAAACATCGTGTGGTACAGGTCGGTAAACCGGAACCATGCGTCTTTGTTACAGTGAAAACTGTCAAATACGGTCACTGGACTTAGCGGACACTCGCAGAATACGGACAGTCAGTCTCGGCACGGACTGCTTTACACTGTAAAACACCTGTACGTTACGGCCACCTCGGCATTACGGACGCGGACACGTATTTTGGGTCCATAATAAGTGTGTGCGGCCAGATCAAAGGCATTGTGATAGCTGGGTGGCTTTGTTAAAAGACACGACCTTCTTCCCAGGGGTCAATGACCCAGTTTTTGCCATGAGAGGTGGTTCCCCTGTCATATCTGAGAGAGGAATCACTTCCTGCATCGGGGTCAGTGACCGGTCAGTGACCGAGTTTAACAGAGTGGAAATCTGTGTGTGCGGCCAGATCAAAGGCAGGGCAGTACCTAGTAGCTGAAACATGCATTATCACAAGTTTTTAAACTCAGGCATGGTACTGAAGGAATGGCAGTTTCAGCTGAAATAAAGCCGGGGGTCCAGGGGGCCGCTCAGGCGACTTTTTACTAATTCAAATGTGTTTAGTGCCCTCTCCTTGAAGCTGAGAGGGATATAAGTGAAAGATAACAAGGCTTGAGTAAGAAAAAATAATAATCTCAAGTCAATCAGCAGATTTTTTTTGATTTTTTTTTTCGGATTTTCGTTTTTGGCGGATTTCCGCCGATCGGCGGAAGAGTACCATGCCTGAAACTTGTTTTACAACAGTCAATATTAAATGTTTCTCTATTTAATCTAAACAGCTTCTGTTTTTCTTATAAATGTACATGTGCAGTACTCTCTCTCTCTCTCTCTCTCTCTCTCTCTCTCTCTCAACTTGACTTTGTCGCGTTTACTTGCACCTGTCTAATAAGGACACCTGCAGAATAAGGACACTTTTGTCTGGTCCCAAGGGTGTCCTTATTTGACAGGTTTTACTGTAGACGATTGCAGTCTCTATGCAATGATTAATGACTCCAAATGAGTTACACATGGCTTGGCTTGCCTCACATTCAAGGATGACAACTCTTCCACAACCTAAAACACCCAGACACAAGAGTTATCTCCACAATCTGTCCATTAATTCATAGTGTTTTTCTACATGCATGTTTATTACTGCTAATACTGGCTTCACAAAGTATGCATCTCCATTTTTAATTTTTCTTTTTAATCTACACACCATATTGTAACATTGTATGTATCCTGGCAATGATGATAATGTTTTTGATGTACGCTGATCTTCTTCTTCTTCTTGGCGTTCGCAGAGGTTACACAATCAGTCCAGCACTGGTGATAAATGTTGTCGTTTTCTCCAACTCCTGTCGACTGCCGTATAGTTTGGTCTGCAAGGGAGTTGGTGACGGCCACACTTCTTTTCGTTCCTCATCTAGTAAGGGACATCGCTGTAAGATGTGTTCCGCTGTTTGGTCCTCTTGATCGCAGGCACAGGTTGGTGATGGCGCCAGCTTGAACTTTCGGTTCATGTGAGCATTGAGCCTGGTGTGGCCAGTACGCAGCCTGATGAGGTTGACTTGCTGCTCTCTGGACATTGTGTGGAAGTCATCTCTGTTTGTCCTTGGCCTCATCAATACCTTGATGATTGTCTTCTGCTCACTAAAGCTGACACTGTTTTCAGGTTGGTCTTCCACGGCTCCTTCTTTTGCCAGCTCATCTGCCCTTTCATTTCCTGGTATCCCACAGTGTGCCGGTATCCACTGGAGGACAACTCTTCTGGTTTGTCTGACCATCTGTAATGCTTTGGCCAGCTGTGGGAGTTTGTCGTTCTCTAGGGCCTGAAGGACTGAAAGGGCGTCCGAGAGAAAGACAACTTGGTAGCAAGGGTCTGCGGAGTCCTGAACGAAGGAGGCGGCCTGCATGAGAGCTTCTGCTTCTGCTTTATAGTTTGTGCAGTGTTTGCCAGTGGCAACGCTGGATGTAGCTGTATGTCCCCCAGGGAACTGGATGAGAATGCCTGCACCTCCATTGAGCACGGCGTTAGTTGCTGATCCATCGGTGTATACATGGATCCACGCCTCTTTTGGGTACTGTTCGTCGATCAGGGCTAAGGTGAGTGCCTGTCGAGCTGTGTCATTCTGATCTTCTCCTGAGGTAACATGTGGAACACTGGTGCAGATCTGGATGCCTGGTTTCTCTGTTGCCTTGGGGGTTTCCTCTTCTTCTTGAGTCAGAGGTAGAGTGTTCTGTGGAAGGACTTCCCTGTACTGTCGAGAAAGTCTCTTGCTCTCGTGTACAAAACTGCTCCGTTTAAGCCGGTTCTTGGTGAGGTTGCTCAGTCTGTGCTTCATGGGGTGGTCGGGTAGGCACTTGAGCTTCTCGGCCTGTACCATAGTCTTGGCTTCTCTTCTCTGACAGAGGGGTTGGATGGTGGTAAGCTTCTCCATTTCCTTGATGGGCGTGGATTTCATTGCACCGGTGATGAGTCGGAGGGCCTGGTTTTGCACACGGTCAAGGCTCTGCAGGTTTGTCTTGGCTGAGGTTGACCACGCTGTGGAGCCGTACTCGAGGTGGGGTCTGATTGTTCCCTGGTATACTGTCTTCAGTATCTTCTCGTTCGCTCCCCAGGTGGTACCTGCCAGCTTCCTGAGTATGGCTAGCTTGCGCCGGGCCTTCGTCTCTGCCTGTGCAATGTGTGGTTTCCAGGTCTGCCGTCTATCAAAGGTGACACCAAGGTACGTTGCTTCTTCATCCTCTCTCAGAGGAGTTCCACCAAGCCTAATGGTTCCGGCTTTCTGCTTTGGCGACAGTGTGAATAGGGTGGTGGAGGATTTCTCCTTGTTGATGGAGACGCACCAATCTTCTGCCCATGCGTTCAGCCTATCTGCCGCTTGCTGCATTCTGTAGGTGGCAGTACTTGCGTGCTCCTCCTTGCACCAGATCACAAGGTCGTCTGCGTAGAGAGCAGCTTTGATCCCCTTGGGCATCTCAGACACCAGATCGTCGATGAAGAGAAGGAAGAGTGTGGGGGAGAGGACTCCGCCCTGAGGGACGCCATGACGAAGGAGGAACTTCTTGCTTTTGGTCTGGTCGACGTTAACTCTTGCCCTGCGGTTATAGAGGTAAGAGCGAATCCACTGGTACATGTTGCTGGACACGCCTTTCCTCAGCAGTTTTACAAGGAGTCCATCTTTCCAGACCTTGTCAAAGGCCTTCTGAAGATCTATCCAGGTGACGAAGACCAGCTTCTGTTCCTGAAAGGCATCTTCAACTTCTTGCGCCAGGTAAGTGACCTGATCTTCAGTGCTGCGGAACTGTCGGAATCCAGCTTGTTCAGGGGCGAGGAGGTTCCTGGATTCCAGGTACCACCTGAGGCGCTCGTTCACAATTCTCTCCAGGGTCTTCACAACACAGCTGGTGAGGCTGATTGGGCGATAGCTGGTGGCCTTCTTTGGATCCTTCCCTTTTTTTAAGATGGGGATCATGATCGCTTCTCGCCAGAGTTGTGGTAGCGATCCTTCTTGCCAGCTGCTGTTGAAGACCTCGAGTAGCTTGTTCTCTGCTGCACTACCAAGGTGGGTTAGCATCTCGTTGGTGATGCCGTCTGGGCCAGGGGACTTCTTCGCCTTTGACTTTTTCAGAGCTGAGTGCAGCTCGTGGAGTGTGAGTGGTTGACTCATGGCGTCCACTGTCGACTGTCTGGCAGGTCTCTCTCTTTTCTCTCTTCTTGCTTCTCTCTGTTTCTCGGGGCTAACCTGGAGGTTGCTCTCAGCTGCATAGCTTTCAGCAAATTGGTTGGCAGCATGCTTTCCAGTTAGCACCTTCTCGTTCTCTTCTAATGTGATCTTTCCTCAGCTGGTGTTCTCATCATTCAACTGCTTGGTGAGCCTCCAGAGCTTTCTGCCATCCTTCTCAAGGTTCAGAGAGCTTGTTTTCTCTTGCCAGCTTCTCCGTCTTGCCTGTAGCTTCTTTTTGAGAAATTTGGCTTTGGCTTCCTGGAGGCGGATGTTGTTGTTTTGTGACGGGTTGACTTCTGCTTCCCTTCTGGCGTCTGCCAGATCATCATCCAGTTCCTGCAATTCATTGCTCCAGTAGGGCTTATAGTCTCTCCTGGCACCCCTGGGAATGGACTCACGCGCTGCTCTGAGGATGCTCATGTTGAAGTCCTTCGCCACCATGTTGATGTCTCGACCCTCGACTCTGATGTCTTTGGTGAGTTCGCTGGTGCGGTGTCTAAAGAGGAACCAGTTCGCTCTTTTGTAGTTCCACCGTGGGAAGGAAGCTTCAGTGCAGGACTCCATGCCCAGGGTCAAAAAGACTGGCCGATGGTCACTTCCACCTAGCTGTTCTCCGACCTCTCTGCTGGTTAGCTGGTGCATGTCTTCCGTGCAGAAGGCTAGGTCAGGAGTTGATGTAGTGTGCCATCTTCTGGAGTAGAATGTGGGGCAGTCAAAGGGACTGTTCAAAAGGATGAGACCTTTGTCGTCCTGCCAGTTCTCCACCTCTTCTCCTCTCCGATCCAGGTGGTCATATCCCCAACTCTGTGAATGACTGTTGAAGTCACCCACCACGATGAAGTTGGAGGCCTTTGCGGGGATCGTGTCAAGGGCGAGGTGTCTATCATTGGGGCAGTAGAAGTTGACAAGATGGAATTCTGATGTCTTCGTCTGGATTCGAATCACCTGATATTCGGAGTCCTCCATGTGCGTTTCTACCAAACAGGCATTGATGTTGTTCCTGATGAGGGTCAGGATTCCTCCTTTGCTTCGGTCTGTTCTGTCGGACCTAAGGCATTGGTAGCCTCTCACTTTGAAGGACTTTTGGGGTGTCAGGTGCGTCTCCTGAATACAGCAGATGTTGATGTTCTTCTCATGCAGGATATGCTCCAACTCTGTCTTCTTGTTCAGGATACTTTCTGCGTTCCAGTGCATGACCTGAAAAGGTCGCTGCTGACTGGGTTTCTTCCTGGTTGTGGTGGTGCCAGTCACTTTCCTCCCGCGTCCCCTGGCGTGACAAGACGGACGGGAGGGACCTCCAGTAGTTGGGGCTGGGTCCCTTTGAGGCATGGGACCCGACGCTGCTCCACCCTGGGGGGTCCTCAATGGGCGAGCGCCATTTCCATCTGTGCTGGTTGATTGTGTCATCATTTGCGTAAGTGCGTGTACCCATGGTTTGTTAGAATGCGCCGTGCGGCCCGGGTCCTCCGTCTTCAGCATTCGGGGTTTTCTGTCGGGGTTACCTCACCCTTAGCTCATGGCCCGTACGTCCTACCCTGAGAGCACAGGGGGGAGGATTTTCCGGGATCCCACCCGGAGCCAGTTTGGTCCGCGGCCGCAAGCGGCTGATCTCCATATCTGAAGACCGTTCCCCTATCCGCCACCCGGGGACGCGCTGGGTTGGGGGTGGTCGCCCCACTGAAAATCCCACACTGGGTTAAGAAAGATCAGCCTGTCCCAGATGTACGCTGATAATTATATTTTACGCTGCCTTGTGTTCATTCGTACTTGTAAAAAAAAATATTTCTGATTTATTACTGATTTTACTGCTTGCAAATGCTATTGTTTCAATTCACTTTTTGTCCTGGCTTTTTTATGAAATTCTTGTGGTCCGAATACCCCCCCTCCCTCCCGCAGTGGGGCACTGCGGTTATGAAATTAAAAGCCCCTCCTGTTTTTGGAACCGCAGGAGCTTTCTAGTTTGCTGTTAGGTAGATTTTTGGTTCCTCTTTCCTGTCATGCTCTCTTTTTCTTCATGAATTCTTTTCTTTTTTCTGCCTTCTTGCTCATTCACCTGTATTTTTTCCAAAAATCTCTTCTCTTGCCGCTTGTCTCGCGATTCATGTATAGTTTAATCTGTTAGTGTTCTGATGTAAGTCCAGCAGTAGATAGGTTAAGCCTATTTTAACATACTGGAAACTGGTAATCTTCCAGTAGGTATTAATTTAGTTTTACTAAAGCCTGCTGGGACACAAGTAATGGGTTAGTGCATTTGTAAACAGGAATCGCTTGACAAGTGGCCCCCTTCATCCCCCCCTTCCTCGTCCTGATATGGCTCTGCGTAGTCGGCTGGACGTTAAGCAACAAATAAACAAACAAACCCCCCCTCCCCCCCCCCCAATTTGTGTTGTGTGAATGAAAAATTCTTACGTGTGCCTAGGTTACAACTCAACTGAATTTCTTGTTCCACTGACATTGCTTTATAATTGCGCATTCATTCATAATTCCTCTGGGCTTCCCCCCTCTTTCTCTCTCATGTCTGCTAATGATATTTGGAATATTGACCCGTTTTCCTCAGTCGATTTGATGACAGATCTGTTTGTTTTGTTGTTGTTTGCTCGTTTCAATACTTTTTTTCCCCCTAATAATTTTCAGTAACTTTTTGACCAAGTGTGTATCACATTCCTCTTTGTTTGTAGGCTCAATATATACCCATTGTATTGGTGGTTTTTTTTAAAAGTCTGTAGTCATTTTTTCCTCAACCTTTTCGTTCATTGTACTGCACAGACCCCCCGCGGGTTAGGGGGAAGAATTTACCCGATACTCCCCAGCATGTCGTAAGAGGCGACTAACGGATTCTGTTTCTCTTTTTACCCTTGTTAAGTGTTTCTTGTATAGAATATAGTCAATGTTTGTAAAGATTTTAGTCAAGCAGTATGTAAGAAATGTTAAGTCCTTTGTACTGGAAACTTGCATTCTCCCAGTAAGGTAATATATTGTACTACGTTGCAAGCCCCTGGAGCAAATTATTGATTAGTGCTTTTGTGAACTAGAAACAATTGACAAGTGGCTCTATCCCATCACCCCCCCCTTTCCCCGTCGCGATATAACCTTCGTGGTTGAAAACGACGTTAAACACCAAATACAGAAAGAAAGATTGTACTGCACCCACCCCACCCACCCCTTATCCCACCTCACCCCAATTAGACTGGTTATTTTTCAAAGCCAAACAGACTACTTTTTGATTCCAGCCTGCCAGTTGATTTCGTCCCACTACAGGATTTCACTTCAATGTGTGACCCTCCACCACGGAATGAGTCGCATGTCACCTTTGCATGATTTTCATATTTGTACATTTTCCTAAAGAGTTTTTTATACTCTATCCAGTGGTGAAAACCGTTTTAGAAAAGAGCGAAAACTGTTTGAGTTATAAGCCTGTGACTAAGGTGACCCTCACACTGTTACCAGACACTCTCCGGACTAGCGCAGAACCGTGCAAGGTGACATGCGACTCATTTCGTGGTGGAGGGTCACATATTTCAACAGAAATGCGAAGACGCAATATGTGACCCTTCACCACGAAATGAGTCGCATGTCATGTTTTTTTAAATAAACTCGGATGCATACTGATGTCGTGCTTGAAATAAAAATGCTTGAACATAAAACATTTTTGTCTGCAACATTTATTGTGTGTGTGTGTGTGTGTGTGTGTGTGTGTGTGTGTGTGTGTGTGTGTGT
>NW_027126134.1:67500-75000 GCF_037325665.1 Littorina saxatilis | reverse complement strand
ACACCACTTTTTGACACAAACTCTGCGAGTGCCTGTTTTCTGCTGGCCAAACCTTCAGCGACCGCAAATCGTGTCATCAAATTCATGTGCGAAACGAGAAACGAGTCCCCCTTTGTCTTTTCGGTAAACGCGCCATAAAACGTCTGCTTTTGTATTTAGTCATCAATACTGCTTAAGAAAACGAATTACAGAGATTGCGCAGTTCAATGCATTCGAAACTGTGCAGTTACCGGCCGGTTTCAGTCGGTGACCCAAGTTGGTTGTCAGAGGCAAAAGACTGCGAGTGTGTGATTTTACAAGCGATGAGGATGATTGCTGAATTTGTGCTTATTCGTGCTTCAGTGTTCAAATTTGGATTACTTACTTCTTCAATCGTCATTTAGGTGAGCCTTACTTTGATGCCTTGCTTTCAGTCTTAGGCCAGTAAGTTATTTGTACTGTACTGCGGTAAGCTTAGTTTTGTTCTGCTGGTCTATTCAATGTAGGTCAAAACTTGTAAATATATTTGCCTGCATGACCTGAACCTAGACACCGTTGTTTACTTTAAAATTGAAAAATAACACACACAAGATCAGCCTTGTTCTGTTGAACCAGATTTAGCAATCAGTGCTCTAAAAGCGATAGCAAATGAACAAAACTGTAAGCATATTGTTTTTGTTTAATTCTTATTTCGTCGCTCAGGATTTTGAATCAGGATTTTGTTGTCGGGATTGATCTAAGAGGTTGCTGATGAAGAGTACTAGAGTTGTGCGCCTTGAATCACTGTCTGTCTCTATCGCTCTCTCTCTATCTTCTACCGCTTCGGCCAACTCATAATCTTCACTCAGCACTTTTCACCCCAGCAGATTATGTGTATTCTTTGTTGTTTTCTTTATTTCTTCAATGTTAAAATGTATGTAGATCGTTAGCTAAACGTGAGTTCGACTTTTATACCGCAGAATATTTCAATCGTTTTGCTAAAGAAAGTAGTGTCCGAGTTAACGATAAATATGCCGATGACCTCTATAAATTATTCAATTGTACTCTGAGATCAAAGACAATGACCAATGACAGGTGAGATCGAGACTCGGTTGTGATGGATAATCCATATGGTTGTGATGGATAATCCAGAATAATCACCTCCTCAGCTAACAGAGACAAAGAGGCAGGTCATGGGATAATATCACTGTATGCAACCAGTCTCTATGCAAATATGCACGCCTTTCACAAACTAGTCCATTCACGCATCAAGCCTGCCTCCGCGCTGCTATTTTTAGAACGCACTACTTCCAAGTGACCTTCAACAATATGTCTTCCAGTGATGTACCGAAATTGAAGAACGGCCAGGCGCGGTTTTCTCAAATAAGAGAGAGTCCCGTATTTGGAATTCTTTATAGAAATAGGTTGGGTGCGGCAAAGAAGCAGACAGAGGCAGACCGTAATATCCAATGAATCACACACTCACACAAACGGAAAATGGCAAAATATCAAGTTAGCAAATCCAAAGGCGTGAGCCACTCTTGGAAACCAGATTGTCTGCCTAACTTTTCCTCTCCCTTTAATTTCCCCCCACCCTCTTCCCGGCGTTTCTGGTGTTCTCTTCTTGAAGTATTCCTGACAAACCCGTTCCCTCCCTTCTCCTGTTCATCCCCACCCCCTTCCCTTCAGTATCCTCCATCCCTTCGTTCGCTCCTTTTTATATTTAGTCAAGTTTTGACTAAATATTTTAACATCGAGGGGGAATCGAAACGAGGGTCGTGGTGTATGTGCGTGTGTGCGTGTGTGCGTGTGTGTGTGTGTGTGTGTGTGTGTAGAGCGATTCAGACTAAACTACTGGACCGATCTTTATGAAATTTGACATGAGAGTTCCTGGGTATGAAATCCCCGAACGTTTTTTTCATTTTTTTGATAAATGTCTTTGATGACGTCATATCCGGCTTTTCGTGAAAGTTGAGGCGGCACTGTCACGCCCTCATTTTTCAACCAAATTGGTTGAAATTTTGGTCAAGTAATCTTCGACGAAGCCCGGGATTCGGTATTGCATTTCAGCTTGGTGGCTTAAAAATTAATTAATGACTTTGGTCATTAAAAATCTGAAAATTGTAAAAAAAAATAAAAATTTATAAAACGATCCAAATTTACGTTTATCTTATTCTCCATCATTTGCTGATTCCAAAAACATATAAATATGTTATATTCGGATTAAAAACAAGCTCTGAAAATTAAATATATAAAAATTATTATCAAAATTAAATTGTCCAAATCAATTTAAAAACACTTTCATCTTATTCCTTGTCGGTTCCTGATTCCAAAAACATATAGATATGATATGTTTGGATTAAAAACACGCTCAGAAAGTTAAAACAAAGAGAGGTACAGAAAAGCGTGCTATCCTTCTTAGCGCAACTACTACCCCGCTCTTCTTGTCAATTTCACTGCCTATGCCGTGAGCGGTGGACTACGAGTATACGGTCTTGCTGCGTTGCATTGCGTTCAGTTTCATTCTGTGAGTTCGACAGCTACTTGACTAAATATTGTATTTTCGCCTTACGCGACTTGTTATATTTAGTCAAGTTTTGACTAAATATTTTAACATCGAGGGGGAATCGAAACGAGGGTCGTGGTGTATGTGTGTGTGTATGTGTGTGTGTATGTGTGTGTGTGTGTGTGTGTGTGTGTGCGTGTAGAGCGATTCAGACCAAACTACTGGACCGATCTTTATGAAATTTGACATGAGAGTTCCTGGGATTGATATCCCCATACGTTTTTTTCATTTTTTTGATAAATGTCTTTGATGACGTCATATCCGGCTTTTCGTGAAAGTTGAGGCGGCACTGTCACGCCCTCATTTTTCAACCAAATTGGTTGAAATTTTGGTCAAGTAATCTTCGACGAAGCCCGGGGTTCGGTATTGCATTTCAGCTTGGTGGCTTAAAAATTAATTAATGACTTTGGTCATTAAAAATCGGAAAATTGTAAAAAAAAATAAAAATTTATAAAACGATCCAAATTTACGTTTATCTTATTCTCCATCATTTGCTGATTCCAAAAACATATAAATATGTTATATTCGGATTAAAAACAAGCTCTGAAAATTAAATATATAAAAATTATTATCAAAATTAAATTGTCCAAATCAATTTAAAAACACTTTCATCTTATTCCTTGTCGGTTCCTGATTCCAAAAACATATAGATGTGATATGTTTGGATTAAAAACACGCTCAGAAAGTTAAAACAAAGAGAGGTACAGAAAAGCGTGCTATCCTTCTTAGCGCAACTACTACCCCGCTCTTCTTGTCAATTTCACTGCCTTTGCCGTGAGCGGTGGACTGACGATGCTACGAGTATACGGTCTTGCTGAAAAATGGCAGCTACTTGACTAAATATTGTATTTTCGCCTTACGCGACTTGTTATATTTAGTCAAGTTTTGACTAAATATTTTAACATCGAGGGGGAATCGAAACGAGGGTCGTGGTGTATGTGCGTGTGTGCGTGTGTGCGTGTGTGTGTGTGTGTGTGTGTGTAGAGCGATTCAGACTAAACTACTGGACCGATCTTTATGAAATTTGACATGAGAGTTCCTGGGTATGAAATCCCCGAACGTTTTTTTTCATTTTTTTGATAAATGTCTTTGATGACGTCATATCCGGCTTTTCATGAAAGTTGAGGCGGCACTGTCACGCCCTCATTTTTCAACCAAATTGGTTGAAATTTTGGTCAAATAATCTTCGACGAAGCCCGGACTTCGGTATTGCATTTCAGCTTGGTGGCTTAAAAATTAATTAATGACTTTGGTCATTAAAAATCTGAAAATTGTAAAAAAAAATAAAAATTTATAAAACGATCCAAATTTACGTTTATCTTATTCTCCATCATTTGCTGATTCCAAAAACATATAAATATGTTATATTCGGATTAAAAACAAGCTCTGAAAATTAAATATATAAAAATTATTATCAAAATTAAATTGTCCAAATCAATTTAAAAACACTTTCATCTTATTCCTTGTCGGTTCCTGATTCCAAAAACATATAGATATGATATGTTTGGATTATAAACACGCTCAGAAAGTTAAAACAAAGAGAGGTACAGAAAAGCGTGCTATCCTTCTTAGCGCAACTACTACCCCGCTCTTCTTGTCAATTTCACTGCCTTTGCCATGAGCGGTGGACTGACGATGCTACGAGTATACGGTCTTGCTGAAAAATGGCATTGCGTTCAGTTTCATTCTGTGAGTTCGACAGCTACTTGACTAAATATTGTATTTTCGCCTTACGCGACTTGTTATATTTGGTCAAGTTTTGACTAAATATTTTAACATCGAGGGGGAATCGAAACGAGGGTCGTGGTGTATGTGCGTGTGTCTGTGTGTGTGTCTGTGTGTGTGTGTGTGTGTAGAGCGATTCAGACTAAACTACTGGACCGATCTTTATGGAATTTGACATGAGAGTTCCTGGGTATGAAATCCCCGAACGTTTTTTTCATTTTTTTGATAAATGTCTTTGATGACGTCATATTCGGCTTTTCGTGAAAGTTGAGGCGGCACTGTCACGCCCTCATTTTTCAACCAAATTGGTTGAAATTTTGGTCAAGTAATCTTCGACGAAGCCTGGACTTCGGTATTGCATTTCAGCTTGGTGGCTTAAAAATTAATTAATGACTTTGGTCATTAAAAATCTGAAAATTGTAAAAAAAATAAAAAATTTATAAAACGATCCAAATTTACGTTTATCTTATTCTCCATCATTTGCTGATTCCAAAAACATATAAATATGTTATATTCGGATTAAAAACAAGCTCTGAAAATTAAATATATAAAAACTATTATCAAATTTTTTTTTTCGAAATCAATTTAAAAACACTTTCATCTTATTCCTTGTCGGTTCCTGATTCCAAAAACATATAGATACGATATGTTTGGATTAAAAACACGCTCAGAAAGTTAAAACGAAGAGAGGTACAGAAAAGCGTGCTATCCTTCTCAGCGCAACGAATACCCCGCTCTTCTTGTCAATTCCACGGGCACTGCCTTTGCCACGGGCGGTGGAGTGACGATGCTACGAGTATACGGTCTTGCTGCGTTGCGTTGCGTTCAGTTTCATTCTGTGAGTTCGACAGCTACTTGACTAAATATTGTATTTTCGCCTTACGCGACTTGTTACTATTGTGAGACTTTTGTCCTGAAGTCCGATACGATCTTAATTCGTCAAACACGCACACTGATTTCTTTTTGGGGCAGTATTCGAAAAGGCATGTTACGTAGTAGCTCCCATTAAGGCACAGGAAACCAATTGTGTTTACTGTCAACCGACTGACATTCAATGCAAACAATAAAACATCCTGCGTTTGCCGGTTTGCTTGTTTGTTTGTTTGCTTGTTTCGTTTTTTGTGTGAATTTTGGAGTAAAATTAATAAATTACAGATTCGTTTACTTTCTAACGAACAAGTACAAGTACATGAAAACAGAGATCACACAACAAGAACGTTTATTTATTGGTACGTTGATTTACATAATGGTCTTTGTTTTAGACGGACATACAATCGGTCGACAAACAATCATAATAATTTAAACAATCCTAGAACCTTCTTGATGTCAAAATGAATATTTAACATAAGTTTCTTATCATGTCCGCAAGAAATATGACGACAAACACTCTTTGTTTTTTCTTCTGGCCTACCCAAAAGCTTCGACTGTTACCAGGAAGAAACTAACCGCGCCTGAAGCTGCTACGATTGAGAGCGAATACAATTAGACTAGGGTCGGTTAGGTCCCAGCCCCTAGCAGCTACGTTGTGCTCCCTCGATGATGACGTAGTGTGGCTGTGCCTTCAAATGACGTCAAATTAGGTCTTCGACACCGAGACGATCAGACCGGAGGCGAGGCACTGAGGGAAATACCAACAGAGCTGATTTTGAACCTTGATCTTGAGGCATTCCTTTGCAATACAGATTGAGTGTGTGTGTGTGTGGGGGGGGGGGGGGGGGGCGAAGAGAGCGGGGGGGGGGGGGGTGTAGGGTTGAGTAGGACGAAATAATATAGGGAGGGGAAGGGGGGGGGGGGGACAAGAGAAGGAATTTTGGAACAAATAACTGTTTACAGGACAAGATGTACATATTTCTAATTGTCTGTCTATCATGTTTGTATATCTGTCTGTCTGTCTGCCTGTCTGTTGGTTTGTATGACTATGTACCAATCAATCCATCTGCTTGACTTTTGATCCATCATCACACCAATGTAACTACTTACCTCCCACCATCAAAAACAACAACAACAACAACAAAAACAACAACACATCAACAATAAAATAACAACAATTTTAACAAAAGATTGCATGGGATAAAAAGCTTGCCTTTTGCACCTGCGCAAAAACAAAGTAATATAATACGGGAAAATGAATGAATTGTAAAGAGGCGGCGGGGGTGAATGGAGGGGTTGGTCGAATCCGCACGTGTGTGTGTGTTGGTTCGGTAATGTGCGAGTGTGTGCGTCAGAATAATAGTATTGGTCAGGCCTGGGTAACCAAAATACAGAAGCAATACGTCATTATATGTGGGTCAAAGAGAGAGAGAGAGAGAGAGAGAGAGAGAGAGAGAGAGAGAGAGAGAGAGAGAGAGAGAGAGAGAGAGAGTGAGAGAGAGAGAGAGTGAGAGAGAGAGAGAGAGTGAGAGAGAGAGAGAGTGAGAGAGAGAGAGAGTGAGAGAGAGAGTGAGAGAGAGAGAGAGTGAGAGAGAGAGTGAGAGGGAGAGAGAGAGAGAGAGTGAGAGAGTGAGAGAGAGAGAGAGAGAGAGAGAGAGAGAGAGAGAGAGAGAGAGAGAGAGAGAGAGAGAGAGAGTGAGAGAGAGAGAGCAAGAGAGAGAGAACTTCATATCGAAAGGATACAGATTTAGGGTAAGCCTAACGTTCCAACCTGTCATTTGACATGTACAGAGAATGGATGGAAACGTAAGGTAATGACTACGCGTGCACACCCCCCCCCCCCACACACACACACACACTAACGGACGGACCGACAGACATACACACACATACACACAAACAGTCACACATATACAAACACAGACGTAAAGACACACAGATCAATAATCGAAAAACAAAACACCCACCAGGAAGTGACGTACGCAATTAACCAAAATCGAAATAAGTATGAAGTGACGCAAAATCTATCGCAGGACACAAATATACAACTTTGACAAACTTCCTCCTCCGCTATAGATATAACTTTTCACTAAACATGGCTCCAAAACAGACACGAACAATGGATACCGCATAACTGCGCGTCACTGGAAAGGCCTTCAGCGCGCTAAACAGGAAGTTGCGTGAATTGTAATGTCACCCAATTAGGGAGACTTTTGACACCTTGCGTATTACGATCTGCGACAGCCAAACACAGACGACACCAAATTGGACCAGACTTAGTACTAATATAGTAATAGGAAACTTCCGCTTTCTCGTTTTAGCACTAATTATCTTGTTATAGTGTGCCTTGCTAAAATTGAAAAAAAGATCCATATTCAATT
>NW_027126134.1:60000-62500 GCF_037325665.1 Littorina saxatilis | reverse complement strand
ACAGAGACAGACAGAGAGACAGAGTGAGAGAGACACAGAGGGAGGGAGAGAGAGAGAGAGAGAGAGAGAGAGAGAGAGAGAGAGAGAGAGAGAGAGAGAGAGAGAGATAGAGACAGACAGACAGGCAGACAGACAGACAGACAAACAGAAAAAGAAAAGAACAGAACGAGACAGGTGGTAATGAGAAGATATCGGATCGAAGGGGAGCAGACAAGAATGCTAACGAGAATTGACAGTCTTGTAGAATAACACGAAACAGAAAACAACCTTGGATTTTTTCTCTGTCTTCGAAGTTCTAGTGTTTTATATATATCAGAACGAAAGCATTCCACAGAGTGGGTGTACATGTCCTCCTGTCGGCTTCGTTCTTCGTTTAACGCCACACGCACATGGTGATCTGGGGCCGGTAATATGAACAGCGTATTTTGGACGGTCGAGCAACCACAGTCGACTGACTGTCAAGTCAGTTGACTGCAGTCTGCTGACCGGCCGTGTTTTGACGGGTAATATGTGCAGCGCGGTAGCACTGACAGTCGGCTGACTAGACAGTCAGCCGCTCAGTGGTATTTTTAGAACATTACAACTTCCGATGTAAACATCGGTCCTGTTTTGGCGGTACCGGTATCTAAATTTCGGCGCCGACCCTAAACTTTTTTTTTCCAAACTCAAATTTTTTATTTTTTTTGTGGGTGGTAAAGGACAGGGTGAGAAAATTTGATCATTAAAAATCTGAAAAATGTAAAAAAAATATTGTTTTTAGAAAACGATCCAAATTTACGTTCATCTTATTCTCCATCATTTGCTGATTCCAAAAACATATAAATATGTTATATTTGAATTAAAAACAAGCTCTGAAAATTAAATATAAAAAAATTATTATCAAAATTAAATTATCGGAATCAATTTAAAAACACTTTCATCTTATTCCTTGTCGGTTCCTGATTCTAAAAACATATAGATATGATATGTTTGGATTAAAAACACGCTCAGAAAGTTAAAACAAGTAGAGACACTGCGGTCGATCGACCGAAAAAGGTGCCTGTAAGCCCAACCGCAGTCGGGCGACTGTTTTCAGTTGGACCGGCAGTTGTTCGCGCTCATATTACTGACTTTTGCGGTTCAACGTCGACCCACCGTCAGTTTCACGGTCAGCCGACCGATGACTAGCTACATATTACCGGACCCTGATCTCGGCCTCAACAGTCAGGTGAATTGTGTCTGTTACAAGCCAGAAGAAACATTAACAAGTCGCGTAAGGCGAAAATACAACATTTAGTCAAGTAGCTGTCGAACTCACAGAATGAAACTGAACGCAATGCAATGTTTCAACAAGACCGTAGCATCGTCAGTCCACCGCTCATGGCGAAGGCAGTGAAATTGACAAGAAGAGCGGGGTAGTAGTTGCGCTGAGAAGGATAGCACGCTTTTCTGTACCTCTCTTCGTTTTTAACTTTCTGAGCGTGTTTTGAATCCAAACATATCATATCTATATGTTTGTGGAATCAGGAACCGACAAGGAATAAGATGAAAGTGTTTTTAAATTGATTTCGAAAAACAATTTTGATAATAATTTTTATATATTTAATTTTCAGAGCTTGTTTTTAATCCAAATATAACATATCTATATGTTTTTGGAATCAGCAAATGATGGAGAATAAGATGAACGTAAATTTGGATAGTTTTATAAAAAAAATGGTTTTTTTACAATTTTCAGATTTTTAATGACCAAAGTCATTAATTAAATTTTAAGCCACCAAGCTGAAATGCAATACCAAAGTCCGGGCTTCGTCGAACATTACTTGACCAAAATTTCAACCAATTTGGTTAAAAAATGAGGGCGTGACAGTGCCGCCTCAACTTTCACGAAAAGCCGGATATGACGTCATCAAAGACATTTATCAAAAACATGAAAAAAACGTATGGGGATATCATACCCAGGAACTCTCATGTCAAATTTCATAAAGATCGGTCCAGTAGTTTGGTCTGAATCGCTCTACACGCACGCACACACACACACACACACATACACCACGACCCTCGTCTCGATTCCCCCCTCGATGTTAAAACATTTAGTCATAACTTGACTAAATGTAAAAAGAGGGATACATACTTCTTCTTTTTCTTCTGCTTTCATGGGCTGAAACTCCCACGTACACTCATGTTTTTTGCCCGAGTGGGAGTTTACGTGTATGACCGTTTTTATCCCGCCATTTAGGCAGCCATACGCCGCTTTCGGAGGATGCATGATTGGTATTTTCGTGTTTCCATAACCCACCGAATTCTGACATGGATTACAGGATCTTTTCCGTGCGCACTTGGTCTTGTGCTTGCGTGTACACACGAATGGGGGATACGGCACTAGCAGTTCTGCACATAAGTTAACCATGGAGATGGGGAACATCTCCACCCTTAACCCACCAGGCAGCCGCGGCCGGGATTCGAACTCACGACTTTCCGATTAGGAGGCCGACGTCTCACCACTTCGCCCGTCTGGATACAT
>NW_027126134.1:55000-57500 GCF_037325665.1 Littorina saxatilis | reverse complement strand
GATGTTTATTAAACACATTTTCATATAAAGTTGGCGCTTCATATGGAAAAGTGGCTTTGAAATTGACCCTAATCCTTCCTGCGAACGCCAAGAAGAAGAAGACCCTAATCCTTCTTTGGGCTCTGTAAATATCGTTTGGGGCTATGTTTGTAAAACGGTATCTACTGGTCACCCCAATGTATAAACTGAAAACTCTTTCTGCACCAGAACACGCAGAAAGGATTGTATCTGCCTGATGTCTGATGCTTTTCAAAATCCCCAACCACTAACACCTTCAAAACGGACATTAACTGACACTGTTGTTTTTCCCTATATAATCCTTACTATTTTTCCGAGACGTCGTCCTGTTGTGTATTTAGCTTGCCACAACCTCATACATGGTCCTAAAAGTTAAAGTTGAAGAAAATACTAAAGATAAATGAACAAGCTGACGCAGTGTCATTCGCACCGTGAATCCCCCCATGGGAACATACTAAAGTCTGGTTCCAAATAGGCTCAATTTCCTTCTATTTCTTTGTATTTCTGCCTCGTAGGGGTAGGGGTGTTCAAACCAAAGGCACCTTTAAACCAAAATTCAAATCACACATCTTACAATACTAAGACACTCAGCAGTGAAAGGGTGTCTGCTGGTAAAAAATTCCAAACAATCCTAAAAGTACTTCACTACTAAACGTGCTTTTAAAAAGAGCCGTTATTTTTCCCTCTATAATCAGTATTGTGTTTTCTGCGAACATGTAGTCTATTTAGATGGTTGTCATGTGCACATGAGTTGCTAAAGCGTTTTCAGTTGGGCATATGTCGAAAAGCAAAGAATTAGCCCTTTGAAAACCAACAGAACTGTCACACAAAAATAACATTTACCTATCTCACCAACTGACCAAACATAGGGCTTTTCCTTATGTATTATGTATTGTCGTGTTTTTTGTAGCATACTTGTGAAAACAGCCACCACTGTTGTAAATGATACTTTAAAGAGCATTATTTCATTTTTACAGTTGAAGGACAACCTGGACTGCCGTATATTACAGCTGTTTTACAATCAGCCAAAATTTTCTTAACAAACGTATGTTAAGAACAACTCCCATAGTGAAATTGAAGGAAAACAAAGTGAAAACCCCCCTGCCATAGAGGAGCTAAAGAATCAACAATAAACGACTGCATGGATAGCTTGATGCACGAATGCATTGCGGACATGTTTGTCTCCAACCAAGAGAAAGTTCCAAAAAATCCCTTTTGTGCTTCTTATTATACAGTGACGTCAAAGACAGCCTTTTCTGCTGTCCATACATTCAGGGGTTATGGTTACACTAAACGACGTAGTTGTAGCCATACTGCCATCCAGATTTATTTTTTCCTTGCGAGCAGTCACAGGGTGTTTGTGCTGTCTGCCCAAGTCTGTTAAGGGACCGTTTGACCGTTATAGAACGCGTCTTTTTGATTTTTTAGCACATTTGGAAACGGTTGATTTTTATCCCTACCATTGTTTCCAAACATTATATAGGAATGTTTTGTGAACAACGGGTAATAGCCGCTACTCGCATGTGTAGCAAAAGTGAGCGTACATACTCACCCTGGTCGTACAGCCGTTGTCCGTTGCCCGTCTTCATCTGTCTGTACAAATCATTACCTTTGGATTTTTCTCGAACGCTATGAAGTGAAGAAACACCAAATGTTGCAAAATGTTGTATGACCCCAAGAGCTCAAAAAAGATACTTGAGAACCTTGACCTTACCTTAAGGTCAAGGTCACAGGGAGAATGAATGTGGTCTAAAAACTGCAAAATTTCACATTGTGCCAGTTTTCTGGAAAACAAATTAAAAACAGCGGGCTTAGTTTTGTATGGTATACAAGAAAAAGAAAGCCTTATCTTCTGATACCATTTTGGTTGACCTCGCTTCAATGTCAAGGTCACAGGAGTCCTTCAAAGTTGAATTGTATACATGTTTTGAAGTGACCTTGACCCTGAACTATGAAAAAAATCTTTCAAACTTCATAATTGTGTGGGGCACATGTTATATACTGATATTGAGCCACATTTAGTCACATATCATCAAGGTCAAGGTCACTTTGCCCCTTATGAAATGTGACTGAAACGGGCAATTGAATCACTAAAAGTGACAATGTCTCTTTGTAGAAAGTGCCAATAAGTATGTTTATGCTTCCTATGTCTTGAATTGATAGCCTTGTGATGTGTGACCTTTGATGATCTTGACCTTGGCCAAAGGTCATGTGTAATTTGGTAGGAAAAATCTGTAAACCAGTTCTAATAGTGTACAATGTCCTTGCCAGCTTCAGTTGTTAGACCTTCACCTTCAAGGTCACCTGAAGGTCAAGGTCACTTTAAGACAAAGGTCAAGCATGAGAGTCGCATGGGCTTTGCTTTGTTAAGATTTTTTACCAAGACACATGGATTTCTTTACCCGGCTTGGTCACATTTTTCATAGGGGTCATTGTGACCTTGACCCTAACGATATGTGACCAGATGTGGCTCACTATGAAA
>NW_027126134.1:45000-50000 GCF_037325665.1 Littorina saxatilis | reverse complement strand
TCTTTGCTCGTGCAGCGATTTGCTCCATTGCTGTACATATTGAAAGTTTAGTTGTCAGTGTAAAGCCTAAGTAAGTGTAAGAGTTAACCACTTCTAGTAGCGTAGCCTTAAATGGAGAGAGAGAGAGAGAGAGAGAGAGAGAGAGAGAGAGAGAGAGAGAGAGAGAGAGAGAGAGAGAGCTCGTATGATTTTCTGACCGTATCTGCTAGTATATGCTAACAGAAGGTATTCTAATTTTTCGATAAATGTTTGCAATATATTAAAACATTATTTTCTCATTTAGACCCTCTTGAATATTTCATCCTGTTTTGACAATAGAAAGAGATTGATGTGGGTATCGCTATCAGTAAAGTGAAGTGATTTAAATGTAAAGGTCCTCAAGCTGATATTAATGAAATGTGTGTGAATGTGTGCCGTGCTAGCGTGCGTGTGTCCGTGCACTTGCGTGTGTGTGTGTGTGTGTGTGTGTGTGTGTGTGTGTGTGTGTGTGTGTCTGCGTGTGTATCAGTATGTGTGTGTGTGTGTGTGTGTGTGTGTGTGTGTGTGTGTGTGTATGAGCAATTGTCTGCCGCTTTCATAGGTGGTTTTTGACTGCGGGTGTTTTGTGTCCAAAATCGAATTCATATAACTTCACAGCTCTGTCAACCTTTTTTTTCTTAGAGATCGAAATGTCTATGGATCAAGCCTTACTTTGCCTTTTCGACCGTTGTTGTCCGTCCCCGTAGATTGGTTGCACGAAGAATTCAATTTGGATCTAGTTTTTTCTGCAAAATATAAGATTAATACCGCAGCTGTCGAATACCAAGAACCCACCGTGTTAGACAGTTTAGCATCGCACAAGGATAGGGAGGGACAAAATTGAATTTGACTACGCGAAAAAGATTGCCTGTATGAGTACACGGGAAATATTGAGAGGACGGATAGCTAGGACAGAACCTGATGCTGATAATAACGGAATAAAGACACATTTTGTTAAAGGTAACAAAGGCCCTCAGATCACTTCTAAAGTTCAACCATAAGATTCTGCGTGACACATAATGCTACCTCTCTCTCTCTCTCTCTCTCTCTCTCTCTCTCTCTCTCTCTCTCTCTCTCTCTCTCTCTCTCTATGTGTCCCCTTTCCATCTCCACCACGGGGGGGGGGGGGGGGGGGGGGGGGGGGGTGATGGTGGATGGGTTGGGTAGGGTGGCCTCTGTGTGTGTGTGTGTGTGTGTGTGTGTGTGTGTGCATATGTATGTGTATGATGTGTATGTGTATGTGTGTATGTATGAGCAAGTACATTTTTGTGTTTTGACATTGACTTGTTTGCCGATAGCAACAGTGTCAACCTGTCTTATTGGCTCACGTAAGTGTAGCCTATGCGATCGTAACTGTGTCTGTCTGTGCGTGCGTGTGTGTGTGTGTGCGTGTGTGCGCGCGTGCGTGTGTATGTCTGTGGTAAAAACTTTAACATTTCGTCAATTGAAGACGTCACATTATGACGTAAGAGGGTTAGACGTCACGCGAAGGAATTACTGAAAGTCTCGGTCATTGTTATTTTGAGCGGGCCGAGACTAGTTGGCAGTCGTGTCCCTGTAAGTAGGCTACATGCAGACAGACAGATCTAGATCTAGTGTCTCGCTTTCTTGCACAGTGTCACCTATGCTTACTGTGTGTGTGTGTGTGTGTGTATGTGTGACGGAGTGATTGAGTTTGTGTTACTGTTTGTCGATTTCTTACGTGAGCCTTGAAGGCTTCGCCTCTTGTTTTATATTTGTATTCGTGTTTGAACATGACGTTAACATGAGCATAATTCCCAATGTGGGAAATGCATTCTTATGCTACCTTGCCAAAGTATTTTCATATTAATGATTTCCGTTTTAATTCCTGGAAAAGCTATAAGCAGCAACATATGTGTGCGTGCGCGCGCGTGCGCGCGCGCGTGTGTGTGTGTGAATATATATGTTTGTGTGTGTGTGTGTGCATGTATGTGTATATGTGTATGTATGTGTGTGTGTGTGTGTGTGTGTGTGTGTGTATGTGTGTGTGAATAGAATAGAATAGAATAGAATAGAATAGAATAGAATAGAATAATGTTTATTGTCATGAACCAGTAAAGTTATTGACACAACAAACAACAAATAATAATAATGCATTATACAATGCTAAAACAATCCGTAACAAATTTGCCAAGACGAACTTGAACTTCGTCTTCTAAAAATAAGTTACTTGGATTTTTGTTAGCATATTTCATATTGATATGTGAAGCATCTTCTTTAAATTCATCCCTTAATTTAACATATTTATTGCATTTATCTAGAAAATGTATTTCATCTTCTATGACATTGCATTCAATACAAAGACGATTTTCTTTAGGGATATTCTGATGTCTTCCACTTTCAATTTTTAGACAATGTGTGCTAGTCCTTAATCTGCTTAACATCTTTCTGTGTTTATTATTCTTAATTTGTATTAAGTATGACTGCATTTCGTAAGATTTACTGATCATAGAATAAAACTTAAGTCTGGAATATGTATCTGATTTTTCTTTTGTCCAGTATCTTATATATTCCTCTTGTTGTTTTTTGTCAATGGCAAACTTTAATTTGTGTACATTTAATGTAGATTGGTTATGCCAAACGTGACTAAAACCTAAGTTACAAAGAGATTGTCTAACAAATTGTAGCCATGGCGTTTCTGTCGGATGGAGCAACATTGAGTCATATAATTGATGTATATACGAATCTTGTTTGGAGTCTAGAATATGCGCCCAGAATGCTATTGTTTGTGATAACATTTTTAATCCTAAAGGGAACCTTCCTAATTCCCCCAGTACAGGTATCCACATAGCTTTTCTATGAACTCCAAGAAGGAATCGACAAAATTTGATATGAACAAATTCATGAGGAGTTTTGCTAGATAAACATGATCCAAAGAAATGATCAGTATTTGTTTGTTTTATTTTATTATTAAACGTAAACGGATACCAGATTTCAGCGCCATATGTTAATATCGGATTTACAAGTGAATCAAATAAATGTATCATTGTGTCTATTTGCACGTTTTGATTGCTGAAAATTCTGCGGAGGGAATGTGCTGCTTTATTACCTTGTTTACTTAAATGATCTTGAGCTGTATCAAAATTTCCATTCTTGTTGAATATGACCCCTAAATATTTATATTGATCTGTTACTTTGATTACATCAGTTCCACATTTAAATATTGTGTGCATTTTTGGATTTATATGACAAAATACTATAATTTTTGTTTTTTCTATGTTAATTTTCAAACCCCACTGTAGGCAATAGTTATTTAGATAATCTAACTTATTTTGTAATCCTATTTTTGATTTTGAAAGAAGTACTAGATCATCTGCATACAGTAGACACGATATTTTTGTATTCTGGTTAATGTATGGCGAATCAACGTCAGGCATTCCATCTGTTATATCATTAATGAAAATATTAAAAAGAGTTGGGCTTAATGTATTTCCTTGATGTACTCCTTTTTTAACCAATACATCTGGTGAATATCCACCTTGCATTTGTGTGCATATCTTTGTATTAATATACATGTTTTTGATTATATTGTAGCATTTACCTCTTATGCCAGTTTTGTATATCTTAAGTAAAAGTGCATCATGCCAAACGTTATCAAAAGCTTTTTGAAAATCTACGAAACATCCATATAATCTACCATTTTTAGTATTGATAATATCGTCTACAATTTTCTTCAGAATGAATATTTGATCCATCGTTCGGTATCCTTTTCGAAACCCAGCTTGTTCTTTTATCAAAATATTCTTTTTTTCTAAAAAGTTGTTGATTCTTGAATTTATGATTTTACAAAACAATTTTCCCAAATTACTACTAAGAGTGATTCCTCTATAGTTACTCGGATTCATTGGATCTCCTTTTTTATGCAATGGTACACTTATTCCAGTCTTCCATTCTGTAGGATAGTTACCACTTGTAAGAATAATGTTGAATAGATTAACTAATATTTTAGTCATATGATCTAAACTTGCTTTTATAATTTCATTGGTTATTCTATCTTTTCCGGATGACTTCTTATTTTTCAACGTTTTACATTCTTTTTTTAATTCTTTCTCTGTTATGGGGTCATCTAAAATAGGTGTATAACAATGTGTATGCATCTTCTTTAATTCCTCATTTACTATGTATTTTCTTTCATCAGAAACTTTAGTTTCTGTTCCTATCAATTTCTCTAAATGATCAATCCATTTCATTGGATTGATTGCACATTTTTTAGTTGTATTGACTTCACCCATCGTCTTTAAATCTTTTAGAGTTTTCCACATAGCACTTGGATCGTTATTAAATTCGTCATTCAATTTCTTTACTAAATTATCTTTAAAAATCCTTTTCTTTTTCTTTAATATTGCTTTGTATTTTTTTCTTTTTGAGTAGTATTTCTGACATAAATTTACATCATAAGGGTATCTATTTAGAGCATTTAATAATGATTTTAATTCTCTCCTTTGTAAAAAACAGTCACTATCGAACCATTTTTTATGTTTTCTATTCTTTTTCGTAAAATTGCGGTTCTTGATTTTCTTGTTCAAGCATTTTTTTGCAGCCGTGTTTAGCATTGCTGTTATTTTGTCTGTTAAATTGTTAACACACTCGTCTGAGTAATATTTCTCTTCACATGTATGCATTGTTTCAATTTCGTCGTTTATGTTCTGAAGTAAATGTTTCATGTCTCGTGTGTCTAACTCCTGTTTGAATTTAACTTGTGAATTGCTGTCCCACTGATATATTATATCTTCTGCTTTTCCTTGGTTATTAATTGAACATTTATTATGTTTACAATTGATGTTAGGTTTAACATTGGCATTTTTGTTTTTGAACGGAATTCGAATTCTTAGTTCTAAAGGACAATGATCTGAATATACAGTTAAATCTTTTACTTTCATATGTATTACATCCTTGATTAGTTCCTGAGAACAAAGAAAATAGTCTACTACACTACAACCCTGGGGTGTATAACATGTGTA
>NW_027126134.1:35000-40000 GCF_037325665.1 Littorina saxatilis | reverse complement strand
GGAGTGCTATGTTAATTATGAGCAGTTCTTCCAAACCCATTAAAATAATATGACACTACCAGCATGTTCCCGCATATTGAGCCAGAATTTTTTGTTTTGGCAAATCGATGTTGCAGTTCCGGAGCAAATGATCAAAATGTCTTTGCGAATTAGCGTTCAAACGTGTTTTCCCCCATAATATAACGATGCACAGGTCGAAAATATGTCCAAGAACAAATCTATGGTACTTCGAAGAAAGAAGAATAACAACATTCTTGTCCAAGATGACTTGCAATTTACCGTGTGCGCTGTTAAAACTCCCTACCTTCAAAGCAGACGAAAAGCAGACATCTTCCTTTACTTCCAAGGGAGAAATCGTTGGTCATAAAGTCTTGCAGGACCCAAACATACTTCTGCACGCTTTCTTTTCTTTTCATATTCTCTTCGCAAAAATGAAGTGTCATTGGTTTTCTCAACTTGTCAAGTCAGTCAAAACGACCGCAGAACACAGAACTGGGAAATGACACTGATTGAAATACAAAAGATCTCCGATGACGAAAGTATAAATGACGTCATCTAGTCACACCTATCTCGAGAACTAAGCGTCGCTCAGAACCAGCGCCCTTCCATCTGATGTTCTATGGTACACAAAGCGCACAGGGAATACAGAGTATTACAACGCAGTTTTGGTAACTCATTGGAGGGTTCTCATTTTCGTTTTTCTTGACAAGCTTTAGTAAATGTGTCAAACCGTGTGATGATAAATTCGGCCTTATCTCGAGTGAAAGTGCTATTGTTTCCCACCAAAACAAAGGTCCACTCCATGAGCCTAAATCCTCATTTTGGTAACTGAACCATCCCCAAAGATTTTTGAGCAATGTGATCAATATCGAAAACTATTTATTTTGTGTCGCTCTTTTGATTATTCTGAGGTTTCCGAAATATCTATGTGGACCATCTTTGAATTTATTTGAAAACGATTTTGGTCGAGAAAACTGATAAACTGGTTTGAACTGTTGATGTATATGCAGAGGAATTATTTGTGTGTGAGATTATTGCACTTTATGCACTCGCTTTGCACAGAGTTAAGATGTTTACATTAGCAAAGCGAAGTGGATTCTCTGTCCGTATCTCTGTATGTCTGCTTCTGTCCATCTGTCTACCTCTGCAACAAAAGAAACATATCAACAATTAATATCCTAACGGCATGCTGTGGATTTTTTTTCTCATGAATTAATTTCTTAAAAATCTATAGTGCAAATAATTAAAGCACCAAGACAGGGCTTGGGCGTCGGTCATCGGTCTTTTGCCATGTTAAATTCGGAAAAGACTGACACACATGGGTCTCAATCCGTCAACTGACCGATAGAAGACATGCAGCAGAGTCAGTCAGCTCGTCTTATTTTTGTCTGATGTCTTGTTGTTTCTTTTTCCCCCCTTCCTTACTTAATTGAAATAAATATGGTTATTGTGTTCTCAGAGCTTTTATTACTCTTCATGTAAGACCATTGGAAAATAGACAAGAAAATGAAGAAATGAATTGAATTCACCTCTCATTTCTACATTGTAAACAACTTTCAGAAGTTTCTCCTCACTGCCGTAATGCACAATTGCGGCAGTCCCGTGGTGGAAGGAAAGTTTTTGTCTTGACTGATTGGTTTGCAAAATGACTGATTGATTCATGGCTGAGTCAGTCAATGGACATTCAGTGGACAAAACCCAAGCCAATCCCTGCCAAGATTATATCGTTAATTGTTGGTATGTGACCAAGTGGAGTTATGACCTTTTTCCACTTAAAAGCCTGGGCAGATCTGAGAGGGCGATGCAAACCGTTTGTTTGTTTGTTTGTTTGTTTGTGTTACGGAGGGTATTTGCGTGAAAGTGTCTGTGTGTATTAATTACTCTATCAGAACAATGCGTGTTCTACTCTGTTTACTAACTCACTTCGTCTCACACAAATACAACACTCAAACTAGGCACAAAGACTGAAACACATTACTGCCCTTAGCCCTCGTACCTGTATTCAAAACATCACAACAAAAATACAAATATGATATCTCTCATATAATCAACACTCTCTTGCATTCACTATAATAATAATGATAATAGCTTATATAGCACGTGGAAAAATAACTGTTTCTCGATGACGTCGTCACTTGTTTCACACAATCCTTCTGTTAATCATGTTTCCTGTTAATCACAGTATCTCGTTACGCACATTTCACATGTTACGTATTCTCCAGTGGTAATTCACACTACAGTGACTACTCACGATTCAGCGGGTTCATTGCTGGATCCAATATCACGCCAATGACAATAATGCTCATGGTGATATGGGGTGGGGTTCCACCGGGTCCCAGAATTCCTGCGCTGCGTTACAACCTTGCGCCCACAATCAAACGATCCGTGGCGCCAAGGAGGGGATGCCAGTCTTCTTCCATCTTCCCACAGCCGAGGGCATCCTCTCTCCCACCGGGGTGCTGTGTAAAAAGTTTATGCTACCGTAAGTCTCAACCACTCAATTCTTAGATAAACTTCTCCACAAAATAATAATTCCACTCTTACTAATACTATTCATTCATCCGTCAACCAGCTTATGCTGTTACAGTATTACAGCAGCTCATTTACAAATTACTCCATTCCGAAAGAACATACAACATTCCTTTCCAAAATGGCTGACAACAGCTCACTCTTCTTCAACACAAGTTACAACATTACTCTGAGTCATTTCACAAGTCAACATTACTGAACAAAATACAATTCAATAAATACCTGTATATTCACAGCATTGAATCACACATGATTCATCCAAAACATGAGTCGCATAACATTCGACCTCAATGTCACTTGAGCAACAGTCTGAAAACGTGGAGACACGAGCAAACACGTCTGCCTCCCGTAAATATCAGCACTGTTCTATTTAATCCATCCAATATGACTACCTCCCTGTTAACAATCTCCTCTCTCATTGGTCAGTCCTAAAACCAGGCAACCAATGACAATATAGTTTGCAAAATCAGATCTTCCCGTTTCAACAGGTGATACTTCCATCACGCATTCAAGCCATGGAAACCAAAAGTATGGCAAGCTAATCTGTACATATTTGTTAAACAATTTTTAGACTGAACTATGTACAAATCCATTTGTCACAGTTTGTTTGTTTGTTTGTTTGCTTAACGCCCAGCCGACCACGAAGGGCCATATCAGGGCGGTGCTGCTTTGACATATAACGTGCGCCACACACAAGACAGAAGTCGCAGCACAGGCTTCATGTCTTACCCAGTCACATTAATCTGACACCGGACCAACCAGTCCTAGCACTAACCCCATAATGCCAGACGCCAGGCGGAGCAGCCACTAGATTGCCAATTTTAAAGTCTTAGGTATGACCCGGCCGGGGTTCGAACCCACGACCTCCCGATCACGGGGCGGACGCCTTACCACTAGGCCAACCGATGCAAACCGTTACACGGGAAGGGGTATATGCCTTTAAGTGTAGGGGTGGAATATTATCCCATGATAAAGCCGGCGTACATTTGACAATCAACAACGGTTGGTTATGGGAACGTTTACTTTATGACAAAACAAAACGTTACATTTACTGTACTTCGACCCAGTCGTCTTTCAAGTCGACAGACAGACACACACTTCTGAAGCAGATGATGAACTTATCTCAAAATCGTGCAAGAACCTCGAAGATTTGAGAGATTGAGAGAGCAAATTATTTTTGAGGGAAGAACATTATTCATTAATTCAGTTAATTACATGTAATTATTAATCAATCAAATTAGTCAAAATGAATGAAGAGCTTGCAGATTTGAGATTGTGAGCAGAACTATTTTCAAGGGAAGTAGGCTACTGAGCCTTCGACTGTGAAGGAAATCACGAATTAAGTGTGATAAGAAATGCTGTCTTTGGTTATCTCCTGCCGCGGGCTTTTGTCTCACAGGAAAATGCACTGAACAATGTAATGTAGCGTGGGTCTTTGACCGGTCAGAACCTTGTCTGAATGGTTCACAGTATGTCAAGTACTGCACGTGAACGCAGTAAATTAATTTGCTCAGCCGTGTGTCACTGCGCACGTGCGTGTCGACGTGTTTTACAAGTGCAGGTCAGTTTGGTATGCACGTTTGTTTGGCCAGCGCGATAAGAAATAATCTCCGTGAAGCAACACATTTTTTTCTCACCAAAATCCGCGACTTCCGTTTGAAGGGGACACTTTAAAGTAAAAACCAAAACAAAAACACTTTAAAAAAACAAAAAAACAAGCAGCCAGAATGAAACAAGTGTAACGCATTTTAAGATTCAGATTAATTCGGTGCTAGTTTTTCGTTTGTCAAATCTTGTACAGAGAACTGGATGCAGAGGGCAATGACTTAAACACAACAAATACATCGACCTTTGACTTTATTCTTGTTCTATTTGTCGAGACTGACCATGACACATTAAAAATACAAGTCCCACGTGTTGTTTAACTCTCCCTCCCCCCAAATAAAATACATTAATTAAAGAATAAAAAAAAATTTGGGGTTTTCGCAGAAAAGATGAAAGACCTCGATTCAAGGTCAAGCTGTTCCGATGAGTAATTATTTTATTTTCTGCCTCCTCCTCTAATGTCCACTCAATCTTCACAGTTAGTCCGATTGATATAATGCGCTTCCGGTCAGCAGCGGAAACTGACCACTATCAGACAGAACTAAGCAGTAAAGAATGTCATCGGATGCCAGAAGAGAACCGATTGCCGGAAGGGACTCGCCGGAGTTATGAGCAGATATTTTTGCTATTCTTGAAAGGGATCCACGTGGCCAAAAGACGCTCTTTGTTCTTCTGGTCTATTATTGTTACGTCACCATTATGAACATGTGTGTAATATAGTCTTGTTTTCGTCACTTAAAATAAGCATTTGCTCGAGTTCGCGTTCTAGTTGTATATTTTCAAATGTTTCATTTCGTGTATTTTGAATAACATTTTGTTTAAACCAAAGACGCGTTCGAAGCTACACAGCTCGGTGTGAGGGTTCA
>NW_027126134.1:27500-32500 GCF_037325665.1 Littorina saxatilis | reverse complement strand
TTTTTTTGAGATTCGTGATGTCCTTGCACGAAATTGGCACATGCTTCCGATCCAAGTGACATCACGCCTTCCCCATGAACGTGCAGCATTTAAAGATCACGTCCAAATTGTTGATGGAAATGAAATATGAGTGTAACTCCAGGGCTCTAATTCATTCGTTTCCCATGACCATCCTTCTCTGTCTCTGTTATTCCAATGAGCAAATCTCGTGTGACGTCATCATATTCATTGACCCTGTCTTGACGAGGCACCACGCTATACCATGGACAAAACGGCTCGTACAGTCAAACCTGTCTACAAGCACCACTCAAGGGATCAACATAAGGGGTCGTTATAGACAGGTGGTCGCTGTGGTACGGGAACAAAGACGATACACGTGTCTGTGATCCTTAGGATGGTCGGTGTGAGGAGGTAGGCGCTTTTCAGAAGTGGTCGCAAGAGCAGGTTCGACTGTATTTCATTTCGATGCTGCAAACTGTGAGTTATTTTCGAGCTAGCGTAATTGACATTGTCATATGTGACGTTTGCAAGACATAGTGTAATACGCAGCTATGTTCTGCCCACGAACGTATGTTATTTACAGGAGTTTGTCGTGAAAACTAACCGTTATATGTTAATGTACGTTGGAAAGAAGACACGCATATGACGACCATAGACAGACACACTTGCATACAATCTTATATATATTAGATTATGTCGACCCTGACATTGACTTCGACTTGTGTTCCCTCACTTAACATTCACAACAAATAATCCAAAGACAAAAACCAGCAGAACAAAAACACGACAGCTAAAAAAAGGAAATCACAGAGGTGTACGCACGCATATACACTTCACCAACAGACTGACAGACGGACCGACCGAAAAACAGACGGACACAAAGACAAAACAGACAGGCAGATTCACGAACAGACATAAACACGCGAGTCTGCCCTCCCATCCATGCTCCTCCCCGTCCTTAACCCCGCAATATAAATTAAATGCACTGCCCTCCCATCCATGCTCCTTCCCGTCCTTAACCCCGCAATATGAATTAACTGCACTGCCCTCCCATCCATTCTCCTTCCCGTCCTTAACCCCGCAATATGAATTAAATGCACTGCCCTCCCATCCATTCTCCTTCCCGTCCTTAACCCCGCAATATGAATTAAATGCACTGCCCTCCCATCCATTCTCCTTCCCGTCCTTAACCCCGCAATATGAATTAAATGCACTGCCCTCCCATCCATTCTCCTTCCCGTCCTTAACCCCGCAATATGAATTAAATGCACTGCCCTCCCATCCATTCTCCTTCCCGTCCTTAACCCCGCAATATGAATTAAATGCACTGCCCTCCCATCCATGCTCCTTCCCGTCCTTAACCCCGCAATATGAATTAAATGCACTGCCCTCCCATCCATTCTCCTTCCCGTCCTTAACCCCGCAATATGAATTAAATGCACTGCCCTCCCATCCATTCTCCTTCCCGTCCTTAACCCCGCAATATGAATTAAATGCACTGCCCTCCCATCCATGCTCCTTCCCGTCCTTAACCCCGCAATATCAATTAAATGCACTGCCCTCCCATCCATTCTCCTTCCCGTCCTTAACCCCGCAATATGAATTAAATGCACTGCCCTCCCATCCATGCTCCTTCCCGTCCTTAACCCCGCAATATGAATTAAATGCACTGCCCTCCCATCCATGCTCCTTCCCGTCCTTAACCCCGCAATATGAATTAAATGCCCTGCCCTCCCATCCATTCTCCTTCCCGTCCTTAACCCCGCAATATGAATTAAATGCACTGCCCTCCCATCCATGCTCCTTCCCGTCCTTAACCCCGCAATATGAATTAAATGCACTGCCCTCCCATCCATGCTCCTTCCCGTCCTTAACCCCGCAATATGAATTAAATGCACTGCCCTCCCATCCATGCTCCTTCCCGTCCTTAACCCCGCAATATGAATTAAATGCACTGCCCTCCCATCCATGCTCCTTCCCGTCCTTAACCCCGCAATATGAATTAAATGCACTGCCCTCCCATCCATGCTCCTTCCCGTCCTTAACCCCGCAATATGAATTAAATGCACTGCCCTCCCATCCATGCTCCTTCCCGTCCTTAACCCCGCAATATGAATTAAATGCACTGCCCTCCCATCCATTCTCCTTCCCGTCCTTAACCCCGCAATATGAATTAAATGCACTGCCCTCCCATCCATTCTCCTTCCCGTCCTTAACCCCGCAATATGAATTAAATGCACTGCCCTCCCATCCATGCTCCTTCCCGTCCTTAACCCCGCAATATGAATTAAATGCACTGCCCTCCCATCCATGCTCCTTCCCGTCCTTAACCCCGCAATATGAATTAAATGCACTGCCCTCCCATCCATTCTCCTTCCCGTCCTTAACCCCGCAATATGAATTAAATGCACTGCCCTCCCATCCATGCTCCTTCCCGTCCTTAACCCCGCAATATCAATTAAATGCACTGCCCTCCCATCCATTCTCCTTCCCGTCCTTAACCCCGCAATATGAATTAAATGCACTGCCCTCCCATCCATGCTCCTTCCCGTCCTTAACCCCGCAATATGAATTAAATGCACTGCCCTCCCATCCATGCTCCTTCCCGTCCTTAACCCCGCAATATGAATTAAATGCCCTGCCCTCCCATCCATTCTCCTTCCCGTCCTTAACCCCGCAATATGAATTAAATGCACTGCCCTCCCATCCATGCTCCTTCCCGTCCTTAACCCCGCAATATGAATTAAATGCACTGCCCTCCCATCCATTCTCCTTCCCGTCCTTAACCCCGCAATATGAATTAAATGCACTGCCCTCCCATCCATGCTCCTTCCCGTCCTTAACCCCGCAATATGAATTAAATGCACTGCCCTCCCATCCATGCTCCTTCCCGTCCTTAACCCCGCAATATGAATTAAATGCACTGCCCTCCCATCCATTCTCCTTCCCGTCCTTAACCCCGCAATATGAATTAAATGCACTGCCCTCCCATCCATTCTCCTTCCCGTCCTTAACCCCGCAATATGAATTAAATGCACTGCCCTCCCATCCATTCTCCTTCCCGTCCTTAACCCCGCAATATGAATTAAATGCACTGCCCTCCCATCCATTCTCATTCCCGTCCTTAACCCCGCAATATGAATTAAATGCACTGCCCTCCCATCCATGCTCCTCCCCGTCCTTAACCCCGCAATATAAATTAAATGCACTGCCCATGTGATCAAAGCAACTCAAGTGATCAAGCCTATAGCCGATAGCAGAAATCTCCCGAAACGAGAGTGTGGAGATTTGCGACGCAGTGGACACGTTAGGATCGTAAACGACTCGAGAAGGATGAATAAGATAAATATAGAGAGAGGGGACGGGGACCAGCGAAAAAACGTGGTGGCCGGGGGAGGGGGGGGGGGAGGGGGGGGGGAGGTGTTGGGGTTCCATTCACGTCTTCTGCTGAATAAGAATTAATCGAATACTTTCCGTTCTTCGTGGCGTAGCAATCAATCCGTATTTATCATCGCTGCGTGCGAAGAACCGTATAAGAAGAAATGCAGTCGATGAAATGTCGTGATGTTTTGACAGCTTTTGGAGCACGATATATAGATTGTGTTTGTCATTTCTTACTCTTGAGCAAAGTTCCGAAGGGAATGTTGTAGAATAAAGTATGATGCGGCACAACGAGGCCAGCGGAGATGGGGGAAAAAGAAGGCCAGTCATGAATGAATGTGCGCGCACTCACACACACACACACACACACACACACACACACACACACACACACATACACGCGCATATGTACATACACACACACACACACACACGCGCATATACACACACCCACACACACACCCACACACACACACACACACACACACACAAACACACACACACACACACACACGTCTTATGCCTTACACACACACACACACACACACACACACACACACACACATACACATACACACTAACATAAACACAAACACACACACACACACACACACACACACACACACACATACACACACACACATATGTTTTTCTCTTTGTTCGATCGATATTACCCTCATCATTCATCATTTTTGACCGAGATCCACCTTCATGGTACAAAAACAAACCGTGGTTTACAATCGCATACGTATACCTCACGCTGATGTGTGACATTTAAATAAGAACTTCAGTTCTTTTGTACGAAACAACAGTGAACAAAAAAAAAAAATAACGTGAAAGAACGAAAGCATTATCTTGTGACAACTATTTCATCCGAGCCAAAGTCGCGGTCTTCGCGTAAAAAGATGAATGAATCCTGCGATGTCCGAAGATCTGCCGTCCAGGAAATTGCATTCATAAGTCAGGGAAGAAGGGGGATCACTCTAATCAACATGAAAGGGGAGGCTACTGCCCGGAACGGTCCGATACCAGCACAGCCAATCTCTGTTATACCCCCATTCCACACATCCGTTCTACGTCCCGTTCCCGTAGCGACCATGGAACGGCACGGGAATGGGAGGGATCGGGAGGGGACCTTAATAGAACGCCAATGGACGTTAACGGAACTCCTTTGACCGGTAGGAACGGTTGGGACGGGTGAGTTCGGGCAGCATGTTCAAAATGTTAGCCATTCCCCGCCCGTTCCAAATGAACGGTAATGGAACTTTAACACATCGGCAACGGAACTCATGGATCGTTAATGGAACTTAACACAATGGTAACGCAACGCTAGCGCTCTCACACACTGAGTTGTCATAGCCGCTGTGCTCAATTTGTGGTGGTAGATCAGACTAAAAGGCGTCTGAATGGACCCACACAATGCTGTTTATTTAAGACTAATTCCGTCACAATCATATATTTTTAAGTCCAAATAATCCATACACTCGAACATTAGCACAATGTTCGTCTCTCTCTCTCTCTCTCTCTCTCTCTCTCTCTCTCTCTCTCTCTCTCTCTCTCTCTCTCTCTCTCTCTCTCTCTCTCTCTCTGTCTATTTCTCTATCTATCTCTGTCTGTGT
>NW_027126134.1:17500-22500 GCF_037325665.1 Littorina saxatilis | reverse complement strand
CAACTGTAGCACAGGCACATGCAATCTGTCAGAAAAAAACCCCACTTCTGCTTTAATTGAGAAGCAGGAAATTTATGGTCTTAATCATTGGCATTGTGGAGAATATAAGCTACATGTCATTAATTAATTCTGAGGATGAGAGTACACTCTCGCTTAGGCAAAGGGCGGAAGAATACGCTCTGTGGAAAAGGAGTGCGCTAACAGTTTTAGCGCATCACCATTAGCCAATCAACTGGTTCACATCAGTCATGTGACACCAGTACTTACTGACAATTATTATGTGCACGGAGGGATTTATAGAGCAAATCGAGAAAAGTCATTATTGAACGAAGCGCATAGCGCTGAATTCAATAATTATTTTCGAGATTTGCTCTATAAATCCCTTAGTGCACTGGGATTGTTTCAATTAGGATATTGTCAGTACCGTCAGAGAAAAAAGAAGATTCAAAACGCACATTTTGCAACGCGCATTTGGATAGGCGTAACTGTGTGGTCAGGTTTGTGTCAGATCTACTTTTGTGTGGGCTGTCTCAAGTGTGTCGTGCTTTCGTCACACGCAAACTCTTGTTTTAATTTCTGTTGGTAAATTCCAGTGTAGCGTTAAGCTAAAAAGTGATGATCTTTCATAGAGACCTCATTTAAACTCGGAGAAAGGACTGTGCTCTTACTTATTTGCGATTCGAAACCTTCATCGAGCTTCGACAGATTGACTGTGCAGAGTTTTGCCCCTTGCCAAGGTCGACGGTAAGCACATTTTCAAAATAAATGTGGCATGTTTCTCATGTGGTATCTTCACTCATCGGGGAGTCTGGTACTAAATATAAACGGTAAGAATGCTCTGAACCCTACACGTATTATATCCCCATCGTTTTATCGTTTACATTTGCCCAACATGTTAATTTGCTGAGCGGGATTTATGTCGTCTGCTACTGCACTAAGTCTCATTTCAAAAACAAAAAAATTGCTCGTCACGTTGCACTGAGTCTGCACGCATGAGGCAGGCTGGTAATAAGTCTTATATATGGTAAGAACGTTCTAAACCCTTCACGTTTTCGATTCCGATTGTTCTTGCCTTGAAATAATAATTCGGAAAACATTCATTTACTGAACAGATGCAGTCGTATTTCAGTGTAGTCTGCTACGTGCTGATCTAGCTGCTACCGTCTCTGCTGCTACGTTATCGGAATAACACTTGTGTTTTCTGTTAGCTGCTGGGAATTGTATACTAACTCATTATTTGGTAATGTGGACAATAAACTACATGCCACTAACATGGCATAATTATGAGAGGAATCTTCGCAAGTCGAAACTAAAAAATTAGACACAGCGGGTTCTATTTGTAGATCAGTGGCAACTGTGGCACAGGCAATCTGTCAGAAAAAAACCATCTTCTGCTTTAATTGAGAAGCAGGAAATTTATGGTCTTAATCATTGGTATTGTGGAGAATATAAGCTACATGTCATTAATTAATTCTGAGGATGAGAGTACACTCTCGCTTAAGCAAAGGGCGGAAGAATACGCTCTGTGGAAAAGTTAGCGCACTCCAAGAGTGCGCTAACAGTTTTAGCGCATCGCCATTAGTCAATCAACTGGTTCACATCAGTCATGTGACACCAGTACTTACTGACAATTATTATTATTATTATTATTATTATTATTATTATTATTATTATTATTATTATTATTATTATTATTATTTAAGTTATTGAGACATCCCAGTGCACTAAGGGATTTATAGAGCAAATCGAGAAAATTCATTATTGAACGAAGCGCATAGCGCTGAGTTCAATAATTATTTTCGAGATTTGCTCTATAAATCCCTTAGTGCACTGGGATTGTTTCAATAACGATATTGTCAGTACCGCCATAGAAAAAAGAAGATTCCAAACGCACATTTTGCAACGCGCATTTGAATAGGCATAACTGTGTGGTCAGGTCGTGTACAGTAAAGATCTACTTTTGTGTGGGGTGTCTCAAGTGTGTCGTGCTTTCGTCACACGCATTTTAATTTCTGTTGGTAAATTCCAGTGTAGCGTTAATCTGAACAGTGATGATCTTTCAGAGAGACCTCATTTGAACTCGGAGAAAGGACTGTGCTCTTCGTTATTTGCGATTCGAAACCTCCAGTCGAGCTTCGACGGATTGACTGTGCGGAGTGACTCCCCTTGAATTGACTCGAAGCGGGACTCGACGGTTAGCACATTTTCAAAACAAATGTGGCATATTTCTCGTGTTGTATCGTCACTCATCGGGGAGTCTGATACTAAATATGAACGGTAAGAATGCTCTGAACCCTGCACGTATTATATCCCCATCGTTTTTTCGTTCACATTTGCCCAACATGTTAATTTGCTGAGCGGGGTTAATGTCGTCTGCTAGGCTTCCTGGGCAATCGAACCACTGCAGTCTGCACTGAGTCTGCACGCATGAGGCAGGCTGGTAATAAGTCTTATATATGGTAAGAACGTTCTGAACCCTACACGTTTTCGATTACGATTGTTCTTGCCTTGAAATAATAATTCGGAAACCATTCATTTACTGAACTGATGTAGTCGTATTTCTGTGTAGTCTGCTACAGAGTCGATCGAGTCAGTCTTCCAAACTGGTCTAGCTGGTACGTTATCGGAATAACACTTGTGTTTTCTGTTAGCCGCTGGGAATTGTATACTAACTCATCATTTGGTAATGTGGATGATAAGCTACATGCCACTAACACGGCATATGAGAAGAATCTATGCAAGTCGGCGAAAATTAGATGAAACACAGCGGCTTCTATTTTTAGATCAGTGGCACTGGCACAGGCACATGCAATCTGTCAGAAAAAAACCCACTTCTGCTTTAATTGAGAAGCAGGGAATTTATGGTCATTTGGTATTGTGGAGAATATAAGCTACATGTCATTAATTAATTCTGAGGATGAGAGCACAGTCTCGCTTAGGCAAAGGGCGGAAGAATACGCTCTGTGGAAAAGTTAGCGCACTCCAAGAGTGCGCTAACAGTTTTAGCGCATCGCCATTAGCCAATCAACTGGTTCACATCAGTCATGTGACACCAGTACTTACTGACAAATATTATTATTATTATTATTATTATTATTATTATTTAAGTTATTGAGACATCCCAGTGCACTAAGGGATTTATAGAGCAAATCGAGAAAATTCATTATTGAACGAAGCGCATAGCGCTGAGTTCAATAATTATTTTCGAGATTTGCTCTATAAATCCCTTAGTGCACTGGGATTGTTTCAATAACGATATTGTCAGTACCGCCAGAGAAAAAAGAAGATTCAAAACGCACATTTTGCAACGCGCATTTGGATAGGCGTAACTGTGTGGTCAGGTTTGTGTCACTGGATCTACTTTTGTGTGGGCTGTCTCAAGTGTGTCGTGCTTTCGTCACACGCAAACTCTTGTTTTAATTTCTGTTGGTAAATTCCAGTGTAGCGTTAAGCTAAAAAGTGATGATCTTTCATAGAGACCTCATTTAAACTCGGAGAAAGGACTGTGCTCATAGTTATTTGCGATTCGAAACCTTCATCGAGCTTCGACAGATTGACTGTGCAGAGTTTTGCCCCTTGCCACGGTCGACGGAAAGTACATTTTCAAAATAAATGTGGCATGTTTCTCGTGTGGTATCTTCACTCATCGGGGAGTCTGGTACTAAATATGAACGGTAAGAATGCTCTGAACCCTACACGTATTATATCCCCATCGTTTTTTCGTTCACATTTGCCCAACAAGTTAATTTGCTGAGCGGGGTTAATGTCGTCTGCTACTGCTGGGCAATCGAACCACTGCAGTCTGCACTGAGTCTGCTCGCATGACGCAGGCTGGTAATAAGTCTTATATATGGTAAGAACGTTCTGAACCTTACACGTTTTCGATTACGATTGTTCTTGCCTTGAAATAATAATTCGGAAACCATTCATTTACTGAACTGATGTAGTCGTATTTCTGTGTAGTCTGCTACAGAGTCGATCGAGTCAGTCTTCCAAACTGGTCTAGCTGGTACGTTATCGGAATAACACTTGTGTTTTCTGTTAGCCGCTGGGAATTGTATACTAACTCATCATTTGGTAATGTGGATGATAAGCTACATGCCACTAACACGGCATATAAGAAGAATCTATGCAAGTCGGCGAAAATTAGATGAAACACAGCGGCTTCTATTTTTAGATCACTGGCACTGGCACAGGCACATGCAATCTGTCAGAAAAAACCCACTTCTGCTTTAATTGAGAAGCAGGGAATTTATGGTCATTTGGTATTGTGGAGAATATAAGCTACATGTCATTAATTAATTCTGAGGATGAGAGCACAGTCTCGCTTAGGCAAAGGGCGGAAGAATACGCTCTTTGGAAAAGTTAGCGCAATCCAAGAGTGCGCTAACAGTTTTAGCGCATCGCCATTAGCCAATCAACTGGTTCACATCAGTCATGTGACACCAGTACTTACTGACAATTATTATTATTATTATTATTATTATTATTATCATTATTATTATTATTATTATTATTATTATTATTAAAGTGCGACAGTAGGCAGCTGGTGTTTTAATGAGGAAAAAAACAATCCGTTCAAGGCACACTTCTTCTCGTGTAAACTGTTTGGCAAAAGCAATAACATAACATGATAAAGACAACATAAGGAAGAAACATAGGTTGTTTGCCCAACACACCAGCAAAGAGTTCCTACTATCTGTGCCTTCACGATCAATATATAGTGTTGTTGGGTGAACAATAGCAAGATCTAGATGTGACACTTTTGATCACGTATACGGGAACGTGTACGGGTAACGTCATCAAATCTACTCTTTACGTCACGAGTTTGCCAAGATTTGCGGTCTTTGGTGGGAGCAAAACAACCTATGATTTGGAACATTGGAGAAAAAAAAGTGAGTCACGGGTGACGCAAAATCTACACGTACAGGTCTTTGCTACACGTTCGATCATCTAGAACACTGTGAAGACACATCGACGGTAAACTGAACATAAAAGGG
>NW_027126134.1:0-12500 GCF_037325665.1 Littorina saxatilis | reverse complement strand
GAAACGACCCTGTTACCCATGTCAGAGGACGGTGGGTTATAGAAACTCGAAAATACGACATGCTTCCCCCGAAATCGGGGTATGCTGAAGTCGAACGCTGAAGGGGTATGCTGCCTGAATGGCGGGGTAAAAACGGTCATTCACTTACAAACCCACTCGTGCGAAAACATGAGTAAACGTGGGAGTTTCAGCCCATGAACAAAGAAGAAGAAGAAGAAGAAGAAGAAGAAGAAGAAGAAGTTTACGGTACTAGGGGAAGAGCCCCTGATATGGGCCGGTTCTGATAACATCTAGCGGTACTAGGGCGCTCAAATAATTCCATTTTATTCCATCCAGTTGCCACATCTGGATAGCGTGCATAGTTACGGGTGCACAAAGCACAAACAACGTTAGGCTTTTAAACGTTTGCACATTTCTGGCAGCGTTCATGCTAAATTTGACGCGTAAACCGGCTTAGTTTCTGTTCACAGGCACAGCTGCTGTTAACACAATTAAGTTGCTGTCATTCATAATTCCGCCGTGGATTCCTACAACTCTCCGTTTGATTTGCACAAGGGAAGTACTAAAGTAAGGAAATGAACTCAGCAACGGGTGTATATGTTTATTCTGATCGGATCCCCGGTGACTCAGCGGATAGTAAAGAGCAATCACTGTGGATGGCGAGTCTGAAATTCGAGGAAAGAGGGGAAAACAAGTCAGAGCATCGTTGCTGTAGTGGATTTTCTGGTGGGTGCAATTATGGTAATCAGGTGAAACCAGAGAGTTCCATGATGTTTATTCATAGTGTACAATTCGTAAAAACAGATTTCAGAAATAGTATGTCGGTGAGTATGCAAACGAATTAAGGGAAGAAAGGGCTTTTGAAGTAAATTCAATAATTAATGAATGAATGATCAAAAACAGGAATAAAATGAATGCAACGCAACATTAAAAACATGAGTAAGTAACTGCATAACTAACTACCTAACTGAGTCATTAACGAACTAACAACTACCTACTTACCTGCCTATCTATCAACCTACCTACCTACCTACCCACCTAACTTACTCACTCACGAACTCACGAACTCACGAACTCAATCACTCACCAACAAACTCACCAACGTAATACATTCTACTCCGATTTCGGGGGATGTATGCTTGATGTTTTCGTGTTTATATAACCAACCAAACTCGAGGGGTCGAACATAGAAAACAAGATCTTTTCCGTGCGTTCTTGGTCTTGTGCTTGCGTTTACACACACAAGGGGGACGAGACATTAGCTGAATTGCACATACGATCATCTGGGAGATCGACAAATCTCCAACCTTTACTCACCAGGCGCGGCTGGGATGCGAACATTCAACCTTCCATATGAGAGGCCGACGACAAAACCATTAAGCTATTGCGCCCGTAACAAAGGTCCATGTCGTGTGTGTGTGTGTGTGTGTGTGTGTGTGTGTGTGTGTGTGTGTGTATGTGTGTGGGCGTGCTACTGTTTTGTGTGTAAAGAAAAGGAGTGACAAAATATGAAAAATAAATGTTGATGACACACACACACACACACACACACACACACACACACACACATACTAACACACACACACACCCACACACACACACACACACACATACTAACACACACACACACACACATACTAACACACACACACACATACACACACGCATACACACACACACACACACATACACACACACATACACACACATCCATACACCCACACTCACACACACACACGCACACATACACACACACACACACACACACACCCACTTTGTATCTGTCCCTCTTTAATTCATTTATATTTCTGAAGTTGACAATGACATTGAAACGCATACACAAATGTCGCGCAAGTTCATTACCACCGATCGTAGGTGTGATGAGAAGTATCAAACAGCAAAGTGGGAGCGATGTGTGTGCAATTGTTACTGGGAGTGTTCCTTTCTGTGCGTACTTTCAATTAGTGCTAACATCAATCTTGCATACTTCCTTTCTGTCTGTGACTGTGATTGTGTGTGTGAGTGTGTGTGCGTGCGTGCGTGTGTGTGTGTGTGTGTGTGTGTGTGTGTGTGTGTGTGTGTGTGTGTGCGTGCGTGCGTGTTAGCGGGCATGCGCGCGGGTGTTTGTGAATGTTTGTGCATGTATGTATATGTATATGTGCTTTGTGTTTGCCCTGAACCCCTTTTAATCAAGTCAGGTTCATATTTCAACATACATCTGCAGTACAGTAGAACCCCCTGTTTACGACTTTGAAAAAACCTTGAAAATTAGGTCGTAAAAAGGGGGGGTCTTAAAAGGGGGGTTTCAGTTTTGGCCGGTCGGTCATGAATTTGGTTGCAGTGTATGTACTGTCATGTTTACACACAAGCACACAGTTGCAGTTTACTGTCATATCAAAACACACACACACCCAAACACATTACAGCAGAACAACTTGAAGTCAAATTTCAAAGAAAATTTACTCATGGCGTAATGCTCGCTCCCCGCTGAGTGAAGCACATTTGACATTGTGGCGCAACCAGTAAAATCCGAATGTCCTAACTCGATAGAAAGCATAACGACTTTTCTCCCGAATCATCTTTCCGCTCATATGAATGATTCGTCGCCTTGCATCGCTAAACTTGACCACGATCGTTGAGGTCTTCGTACAGGCTCCTCTCTTTGCGTACTTTCGCTTCGCTATCCTTCTCACCATCTAGATAACACCGAGTCATTATCCTTGACGACACACAGGATTTTCGTATTCCCGACTCCCAAGGAAGTCGCCGCGGATTGCCACTTCGCTCGATTAGCGATTACTTTATTAGCTCTCTACTCAAGAGTCGGCGCTTTTCTTTTTCTTTCGCGAATCTTCGTTTGTCAACAAGACAGTCGTCGTGACAAGATAGCGTGCAGAAAAAACCCAGATGTATCAGGATCTCGCGCGCGCGAGATTTCGTTTTTATTTCTTCTCGCGATAGTTGGAGGAGCGAGAGCCGCCATGTTGTGTTTTCGTCTGCTCGAAATATGCGCAAAAGTCGTAAATTATCCCAAAAAGCTCGGTCGTAAGTCGCGTTTTGGGTCATTATCCTTGACGATACACAGGATTTGCGTCTTCCCGACTCCTAAGGAAGTCGCCGCGGATTCTATCGTCTGCGAGATTTAGTTTTTTTTCGTCTCGCGATAGTTCGAGGAGCAAGAGCCGCCATGTATTGTTTTCGTCTGCTCGACTACAAATGCGCGAAAGTCGTAATTCATCCCCAAAAGCTCGGTCGTAAGTCGCGTTTTGGGGTGAGTCGTTCACTGGGGGTTCATTATATAGTAGAATGCATCCGTGGTAGCAAAATCGGTCGTAAAAAGGGGGGGTCGCTAAGGGGGAGTTCTACTGTAACTGAACTCTATTTTGACCAACTTCACTTGACAAAATATTTCTTGCACTTACATTTCACGTGTGCATTACATAATTATATGTACACATATTTAATCAGACAGACAGAAAGATCGATGGATGTCTATATAGCGGAGAGATAGACTACCAACCTCCGCCATCACCCCCCACCCCCCGCCCAGTCTGCATGTCTACGTCTGTCTCTGTATGTCTGTGTTTGAAGAATAAAATCGGCATTGTGTGAACGTGTTTTACCGCTTATTGATGTCCATTCGCGCGATTTTGGTCATGGATATCTATATCTTTGTTTTTCTTTGTTCGCCACGTCCTAGTCAATCTATATCTCTGTCAATATATTTCTGTATCTGTGCTCCTGTGTGTGTGTGCTTAACCTGTTGTGACCAAGTCCACCTGACCAATACTTACTGGCACGTTGTCCGGCTGAGCACGTGCGGTAAATGTACTTACACGATTGGGGTCAAGCCTCCAGACTTGGGTTGTCCAGCTGAATAATATAATTAGCACCTCTTTACACTGATCGATGCAATTAATACAAGGGAGCGGGGGTTGGGGTAGGGGAAGTCTTTGATGAATGTTATGAGAAGACGGGGGAAGGGGGGCGTAGGGGGAGGGAAAAGGGAAATGAGATTGAGAGAGAGAAAAGGCGGGTGAGAGTGAGAGGGGGAGACAGACTAAGAGAGGGGGGAGGGCAGGGAGAGAGAGAGAGAGAGAGAGAGAGAGAGAGAGAGAGAGAGAGAGAGGAGAGAGAGAGAGAGAGATGGAGGGAGGTGGGCTAGAGAAAAGAAAGAAATAACGAGGAAAAGAACTAATGAGAGAGAGAGACAGTCACACAGACAGACACACAGGCACAGACACACATGTACAGACACACACACACACACACACACACACACACACACACGCACACACACACACACACACACACACATACACACACACACACACACACACACACACACGCGCACACACACACTACCAGAGATGACACTCAGACAAGAAATTCAGTTGATCCCAGGATCAACACGGGCTGAAACATTGACAATATCAAAGAAACAGGAAGTTGTACACCTGTTGGCACAGGTAAACAAAATAATAGTGTTGATGTGTCCTGTTAAATTGTCTTTTCGGCGTTTGTACATAAATGGGAGATAACAACTATCGCAATATCAAGGAAGAAGATTGTTGTGAAAGTAATGCAATAATGAATAAGAGCTCAATAATGAATAAGACCTATTGGCTTAACAGAAAGGAAGAAGGCTACTCTACCTTTATGGAAGTGATGCAATAATACTGGTATTGGTGACAGAAATATGTTTTCCACCAAGAAACCGATCGATCAACCAAGGAACCAAAAGACAGAGCGAGCGATAGACGTTGCAACAGGTAGGAATGGTATTGTTTTTGGTCTGAATGAGCGTCATACAGTGGCATGTCACAGTGTAGAAGGGAAAGTAGTAAAAGTAGTTATAAATAGAAATAAATGAAATCAAAGTGTATGATGCAAATAACTTTATTTAAAATTATCACTGAGTCACAAAATAATAAAGCAAGAAATAATACAGTGTTAGTGAAACTGTTGTAAATGGCAAAATGCTGTTGCCATGAATACACATTTGAATGCTAGTAATGTAGCACCAATATATGACCCATTGTCACACTTAAACGAAGCTCTGGCTGACTTTGTTGAGGATGTGGCCAGGTTTCCTGGGAGGGCAGTAGTCAATGTAAAAGACTATTTCTTTGAAAAAACATATACCATCTAAAGAATGGAAGTAGACTTGATCCGACAACATTTGTGTTGGCCATTGTACCAATCATGAAGTACACGATTTTTTGCAGTCACTGTCTTTTCCCCAGTAAATTTTCGAGTCAGGCGGACCTTTGACCCAGTACATTTCCCGGTAACAGCCATGCAATTCCAGGAAGCGCTGTTGTGTTGAGGCCTTGTTAAGGTTAATTTTTTTCCAAAAAATACTTGTTGAAGTTATTATTATTATTATTATTATTATTATCATATTATGTTGAAGTAACACGCCGTACAAGCCGTTACGCTGAATGCGTGGAGGTGTCGGGGGCGGGGGGGGGGGGGGGTGGAGAGAGAGTTGACTGTGATATCTATGAGGCCCTGTAAGCGTTACAGACGGTTTCGGTTTCGAAGGAAGGGAGACAAACCACAGCACGTCTTCCACAGGTTGGTTTCTTCCCTTCTAGTGCAGGAATAAAAAATATTCATACGCAAATTGTTAGCAGATGTTAAGATTTTAAGTACAACAATGTTAAAATAGATGAATTTTTTCACATAAAAAATACACATGTTATTGTTTGTTTGAAAGACCCTGGTAAAAATAGACAACAAACTTTCAAGTTTGAAAAGAAAGTACTTTTTGTGTTGTCCGTTTGTGATAAAGTTCACCTGTGCTCTACAATGTCTCCCAAACTGACGACTACATTTTGTACTCATTTACATTGTACAGTGAAGGGTTCGACAGTGGTAGTCTATGAACTCATACACATGTTTTTGTTAGAATTCAAATTCTTGTGACACACTTCTTCTTGTTCATTTCCTGTGCCTGTGATTTGTTTGAGCACATTGTGAGGTATTTGACCACAGACTACAAACGGAAACAAAGAACGAAAAACAAAAATAAAAACATGCACCAGCAATCACAGTCTAGTGCCCTCCAAAGAACACTCGCTGGGGAAAATCAAATTACAAAACTTCGAAAGCACTCACGAGAAACGCGCAAATTCGCAATCACTCCATGTTCTTTTAAAAAACGCTGGCGCTGGACCCGAGTACTCTTCAGACTGGCTCGCTCCCCCAGTATGAAAGTTTTTGTCTTGTGCACGTGGATTTAAAAAAAAAAATATATATTTATTTTACACAATTAAAAAAATTATTAGAGTAAAATAAAACATGAAAACGTTCATAATAAACAATAGTAAAAACAAGAATTAAAAATAAAAAATAAAAATAAACCGCCCATGCCGGGAATCGAACCCGGATCACTTTGGCCATAGACGAATCGCTTTCCACCCGGATCACTTGGATTAGAAAAAAAAAAAAAAATTATTTATTTTACACAATTAAAAAAATTATTAGAGTAAAATAAAACATTAAAACGTTCATAATAAACAATAGTAAACAAGAATTTAAAAAAAAAACCAAATAGACCGCCCATGCCGGGAATCGAACCCGGATCACTTTGGCCATAGACGGACGTGCTACGACAACTTTACTAGAGTTGTGCACCTTAAATCACTGTGTGTATCTGTCGCTCTCTGTCTTTCAGTCTCACCGAGACCACACACTGCATTGTAGTTTCTTTGCCGAGACCAACGGCGACTTCCTGTCACGTGGTACATACGTCACAGAAATCCCCCATGAACAAAAATTTCTCCACCTGCAAGCTACTTACCCGACGCCAAAGACGAGCCGCTCGGGCGGCCCGCCAATAAGGCCTATCACATCAGATTGTAAAACCAGCGGCGGGGATAATTGCATAATTGCAGGCTACTTTCCATCCCAGACACATGGTCACACAATGACAGCTGTCGTCTACCTCAGTGTGTGTTTCTTTCGACCGCTATTCAAGTTGTGCTGGCCCACCCAACTTTGAGCGCTTACAGGCTGTCCCTCTATGACGAATTACGGAAATTACTCTGTCAGTTTTTAATATTTAGTCTGGTTTTAAAATTGACGAATAACCGAGACGAGGGTCGTGGTGTGTGTGTGTGTGTGTGTGTGTGTGTGTGTGTGTGTGTGTGTGTTTGTGTGTGTGTGTGTGTGTGAGTGTGTGTGTGTGTGTGTGTGTGTGTGTGTGTGTGTGTGTGTGTGTAGAGCGATTCAGAGAAAACTACTGGACCGATCTTTATGAAATTTCACATGAGAGTTGCTGGGTATGATATCCCCAGATTTTTTTTTCTTTTTTCCGATGAATGTCTTTGATGACGTCATATGCGGCTGTTTGTGAAAGTTGATGAAGCACTGTCACGCCATAATTTTTCAATAAAATGATTGAAACTTTGGTCAAGCAATCTTCGACAAAGTCCGGACTATTGGATTGAATGTCAGCTCGGCAGCCTACAAATTAGTTAATAAGTTTTCATATTAAAGTTGTCATTAAAATCGAACTTTTACTAACACATTTAAAAATAATTGTTTCGTACGTATTCCTTAGTTTCTCCTGAATTCAAAAACATATACAAAGTAAATGTTCTCAGAATTACAAAAAATAGGTCAAGTAAGTACTGCGTTTGCAAGCTACGGGCGGCGACGTAAGTGGCCCGGCTCGGTCTTTGGGCGTGGTTAGTCGAGACTATCTAATTAATATAATCTCGGCGTTGAGTGTTTGTTGGTGTTAATCTTTTTCTTTGACACCGACAGCTTGACTGAATGCTTTTACGCGACTTGTTTATTGGTTGTGGTGGACCTACTTGACAAGACTTGGAAACATTAAGTCAAATGAAACGTGACTTCTTCACACGTTGTCGCTCGATCTGAGCACGCGATCACTGACGTCCGCAGGAGATTGTCAGCCCCGATGTGCGTACTTTTGAACGAAGAGAGCGTTATATGAAGCGGACAGTGCCGAGAGCACAGATCGGAGCTCACCCTCACTGGGATGCAGGGCTCCCCAACGTGCGCGTCCCTGCGTCCTATACGCACTAGAAGCCGAAATCACGTACTGGAAGTTCATGGAGGGGGTCCCGGGACGCACTAAACCTACACAGAGCGGGTCCCGGGACGCACTTTACCTACACAGAGCGGGTCCCGGGACGCACTAAACCTACACAGAGCGGGTCCCGGGACGCACTAAACCTACACAGAGCGGGTCCCGGGACGCACTTTACCTACACAGAGCGGGTCCCGGGACGCACTAAACCTACAAAGAGCGGGTCCTGGGACGCACTTTACCTATAAAGAGCGGGTCCAGGGACGCACTTTACCTATAAAGAGCGGGTCCAGGGACGCACTTTACCTATAAAGAGCGGGTCCTGGGACGCACTTTACCTATAAAGAGCGGGTCCAGGGACGCACTGTACCTATAAAGAGCGGGTCCTGGGACGCACTTTACCTATAAAGAGCGGGTCCTGGGACGCACTTTACCTATAAAGAGCGGGTCCAGGGACGCACTAAATTTCCGTTGCCGTATAATCTTTTCAAACTGTAATCGTCAGATTAGTCAAAGTGCAAGCACACATTATGCCAGTTTCCCGCGGGCACAAAGTGTGGAGGGCCCCAAAGGGGGGGTATCATCACGATCACGGGAAGGGAAATTTTAGCTTTCACGATCACAGTTACCTTGATTTTTGTTTTCACGATCACAAACACCTTGACGAATAGAGGATCATAAAGTGATACAGCTGTGAAAAATGTACGTTGAAAATAAAATGGTTTGCAATAATGCCCATCACGATCACGAAAACAAATGACGATCACGATCACGAGACTTGATTTTTTTGTCATCACGGATCACGGGCAAAGTCCCATCACGATCACAGAAATGGAAATTTCGGCAATCACGGTCACAGAAAGGTCAAAAAACGCCAATCACGATCACGATTTTAAACCCTTTGGGGCCCTCAGTGTGCGTGTATTGCATTTGACAAAGATTAGTTGAAGTGTCCTTCTCGAATATTCTGGTAATACAAAAAATCCACTGACTTCATATCATATTATTCGCGATCACAATGCGTTATATGTACACAGGGAGTTTAGGAACCCGGGCCTCTTGGGACCCTCTAAAACTCCGCTCAGGGGGTCCCTGGACCCTCTAAACATGAAAAGTGGGGGTCCTGGGACCCGCTAGGACCGGCGTCCGAGGGGAGCCCTGCTGGGATGTCAGTCGTTCGCATGATTTAACTGGCACTGATTGCTGTGGCTTTGTGCAGAGACACGCCGTTTCCAGGTGGGTGACTAGTATTGTCACGTGAAGTATGGTGGGTGACTAGTATTGTCACGTGAAGTATGGTGGGTGACTAGTATTGTCACGTGAAGTATGGTGGGTGACTAGTATTGTCACGTGAAGCTTGACTCAGTGTTTCTATGCAACACAAGGGTAAGCAACTTTTCCACAAGCTGTCAAAACACGACAGAGTTATTTCCGAACAACTCGAAGTAGAGCGAGAGAGAGAGAGAGAGAGAGAGAGAGAGAGAGAGAGAGAGAGAGAGAGAGAGAGAGAGAGAGAGAGAGAGAGAGAGAGAGAGAGAGAGAGAGAGCGATTAAGACAGAAACAGACAGCCGGAGAACCAGACAAACATACAGACAAGTAGAGCGAAAGACAAGCTAATACAGACATACAGAGACAGTGAAATACAGCAAGCAATGAAATTAGCGACAAAGTGAGAGACGTGGGGGGGGGGGGGGGGGGAATGATCGAGGTTTTAAAATCAGATAAAGTGTAACACAGCAGACTGTAAAACCAGCGGTGTGGATAATGGCAATGTTGGTACAGTCAATCACTGACCGGGTCGCAGTCAGTGCGGATGAGGGATTTAGCTTATCTTGGAGTTAGTGTAACAGACATGTCTTATTGTTAGGGTCGACTGAGAAGTAAATGCGTGATTGAAGTACTGGGTTGTGTGTGTGTGTGTGTGTGTGTGTGTGTGTGTGTGTGTGTGTGTGTGTGTGTGTGTGTCTGTGTGTGTGTGTGTGCGTGTGTGTGTGTGTGTGTGTGTGTGTGTGTGTGTGACGGTGTGAGTATGTGTGCGTGTGTATGTGTGTGTGTGTGTGTGCAGTGTGTGTGTGTGTGTGTGTGTGTGTGTCTGTGTCTGTGTGTGTGTGTGTCTGTGTGTGTGTGTGTGTGTGTGTGTGTGCGTGTGTGTGTGTGTATGTGTGTGCGCGTGCGTGTGTGTGTGTGTGTGTGTGTGTGTGTGAGTGTGTGTGTGTGTGTGTGTGTGTGTGTGTGTGTGTGTGTGTGTGTGTGCGCGAAAACGCAGACTAAACTAGAAACAAAATCAGACAGCCATAGATGCAGACAGACAGTGAGATAGTACCCTTATAATCGTTCCTTTTTTCAATATCACAGACTTTCCCCCCAGGGGCCAATGACATAGTCAGACGCACACACTTATAGATGATAAATCATGCACCCTTGTCTCTCCATCTTATAGCGTAACTTCCTGATGCAACTGTCACACACGAGATTGGAACCCCGCGTAGTGAGGAATCGAGTTTTGTTCCTACCAATCAGCCATTCCCCCCTCCGCCAACGCCCCCTTCCCTCCCATACACACACACATGAATAATGTATAGAAGAATGCAGAAAAAACCATTGTGACAGCGCGTGAGAGTGATAGATAAAAAGACCAAACGATACTGTACTCACGTGGAAACGAAGAAGACAAAACGAACAACAGCGACGTTTCGACCATTAACAAAGCAGCACAAGTCGCGTAAGGCGAAATTACTACATTTAGTCAAGCTGTCAAACTCATCTTTTCTTTATTTGGTGTTTAACGTCGTTTTCAACCACGAAGGTTATATCGCGACGAGGGAAAGGGGGGAGATGGGATAGGGGAAAGGGGGGAGATGGGATAGAGCCACTTGTTAAGTGTTTCTTGTTCACAAAAGCACTAATCAAAAAATTGCTCCAGGGGCTTGCAACGTAGTACAATATATGACCTTACTGGGAGAATGCAAGTTTCCAGTACAAAGGACTAAACATTTCTTACATACTGCTTGACTAAAATCTTTACAAACATTGACTATATTCTATACAAGAACCACTTAACAAGGGTAATAAGTGAAGAATTTTATGGGTGAGAAAAGGAAAGTAAAAGGACTTTGGGGAGGCAGAAATAGAGAAGAAACAAGAAAAAGATCCTAATTAGGTTCACGGCATCGAGAGTGATGCGACCTTCTCTCAGAGGTTAGTAGAGAAGGCTCCCCCATCCACCACCCGGGGGACTCGCCTCTACGCCAATTAGGGGGCGCGAGGTAAAGTCAAACTCACAGAATGAAACTGAACGCACTGCATTTTTTCACAATGACCGTGGTTTGCCGCTCGTGCACAACGCAGTGAAACTGACGAGCCTGTTTAGCGCGGTAGTGGTTTCGCTGTGCTGCATAGCACGCTTTTCTGTACCTCTCTTCGTTATAACTTTCTGAGCGTGTTTTTAATCCAAACATATCATATCTATATGTTTTTGGAATAAGATGAAATTGTTTTTGAATTGATTTCGGAAATTTAATTTTGAGCATCATTTTTACTTTTTTTTATTTTACAGAGCTTGTGTTTAATCCGAATATAACATATTTTTATGTTTTTGGAATCAGAAAATGATGAAGAATAAGATGAACGTAATTTTAGATCGTTTTATGAAAACAAAAATTAATTAAAATTTTCAGATTTTTATTGACCAAAGTCATTAATTAATTGTTTAGCCACCAAGCTGAAATGCAATACCAAAGTCCGGCCTTCGTCGAAGATTACCTTACACAAATTTCAATCAATTTGATTGAAAAATAAGGGTGTGACAGTGCCGCCTCAACTTTTACAAAAAGCCAGATATGACGTCACCAAAGACAATTATCGAAAAAAAGAAAAAAAAGTCTGGGGATATCATACCCAGGAACTCTCATGTAAAATTTCATAAAGATCGGTCCAGTAGTTTACTCTGAATCGCTCTACACACGCACACACACACACACACACACACACACACACACACACACACACACACACACACACACACACACACACACACACATACACACACACACGCACACACACATATATACACCACGACCCTCGTCTCGATTCCCCCTCTATGTTAAAACATTTAGTCAAAACTTGACTAAATGTAAACAAGTCGCGTAAGGCGAAATAACAACATTTAGTCAAGCTGTCGAACTCACAGAATGAAACTGAACGCACTGCTTTTTTCCCTAAGATCGCATACTCGTAGTTTCGTCAGTCCACCGCTCGTGGCAAAGGCAGTGAAATCGACAGCCAGAATAGTGCGGTAATGGTTGCTATGAGCAGGATAACACGCTTTTCTGTATCTCTATTCTTTTTAGCGTACTACGTTTGTTTTTAATCCAAACATATCATATCTATATGTTTTTGGAATCAGGGACCGACAAGAAATAAGATGAAATAGTT
>NW_027126133.1:5000-18000 GCF_037325665.1 Littorina saxatilis | reverse complement strand
AGAGAGAAAAAAAAAAACAAGTCGCGTAAGGCGAAAATACAATATTTAGTCAAGTAGCTGCCCTTTTTCAGCAAGACCGTATACTCGTAGCATCGTCAGTCCACCGCTCATGGCAAAGGCAGTGAAATTGACAAGAAGAGCGGGGTAGTAGTTGCGCTAAGAAGGATAGCACGCTTTTCTGTACCTCTCTTTGTTTTAACTTTCTGAGCGTGTTTTTAATCCAAACATATCATATCTATATGTTTTTTGAATCAGGAACCGACAAGGAATAAGATGAAAGTGTTTTTAAATTGATTTCGAAAATTTAATTTTGATAATAATTTTTATATATTTAATTTTCAGAGCTTGTTTTTAATCCGAATATAACATATTTATATGTTTTTGGAATCAGCAAATGATGGAGAATAAGATAAACGTAAATTTAGATCGTTTTATAAATTTTTATTTTTTTTTACAATTTTCCGATTTTTAATGACCAAAGTCATAAATTAATTTTTAAGCCACCAAGCTGAAATGCAATACCGAACCCCGGGCTTCGTCGAAGATTACTTGACCAAAATTTCAACCAATTTGGTTGAAAAATGAGGGCGTGACAGTGCCGCCTCAACTTTCACGAAAAGCCGGATATGACGTCATCAAAGACATTTATCAAAAAAATGAAAAACACGTTCGGGGATTTCATACCCAGGAACTCTCATGTCAAATTTCATAAAGATCGGTCCAGTAGTTTAGTCTGAATCGCTCTACACACACACACAGACACACACACAGACACACACACAGACACACGCACATACACCACGACCCTCGTTTCGATTCCCCCTCGATGTTAAAATATTTAGTCAAAACTTGACTAAATATAAAAACCACCAAAAAAAAACCAAGTCGCGTAAGGCGAAAATACAACATTTAATCAAGTAGCTGTCGAACTCACAGAATGAAACTGAACGCAATGCAACGCAGCAAGACCGTATACTCGTAGCATCGTCAGTCCACCGCTCATGGCAAAGGCAGTGAAATTGACAAGAAGAGCGGGGTAGTAGTTGCGCTGAGAAGGATAGCACGCTTTTCTGTACCTCTCTTCGTTTTAACTTTCTGAGCGTGTTTTCAATCCAAACATATCATATCTATAATGTTTTTGGAATCAGGAACCGACAAGGAATAAGATGAAAGTGTTTTTAAATTGATTTGGAAAATTTAATTTTGATCATAATTTTTAATTTTCAGAGCTTGTTTTTAATCCAAATATAACATATTTATATGTTTTTGGAATCAGAAAATGATGGAGAATAAGATGAACGTAAATTTGGATCGTTTTATAAAAAAAAATATTTTTTTTACAATTTTCAGATTTTTAATGACCAAAGTCATGAATTAATTTTTAAGCCACCAAGCTGAAATGCAATACCGAAGTCCGGCCTTCGTCGGAAATTACTTGACCAAAATTTCAACCAATTTGGTTGAAAAATGAGAGCGTGACAGTGCCGCCTCAACTTTCACGAAAAGCCAGATATGACGTCATCAAAGACATTTATCAAAAAAATGAAAAAAACGTCTGAGGATATCACACCCAGGAACTCTTATGTCAAATTTCATAAAGATCGGTCCAGTAGTTTAGTCTGAATCGCTCTACACACACACACACAGACAGACACACACACACACACATACACCACGACCCTCGTCTCGATTCCCCCCTCTATGTTAAAACATTTAGTCAAAACTTGACTAAATGTAAAAAGCATAGCGAAAGAAGAAAGCGATTGGGTCAGGTGAAGCCTAAGCGGAGGTGAAGAGGAGGGGGGGGGGGAGGGGGTAGGGGCTGAAGAGACAGGGAGGAAAAAAGAGGTGACAGTGGCGCGGGCAGGAGGAGCAGGGTCAATATTTTCTCCCTCTGTCGACAGCACGAAATGAGACGGGCTCAAGGTTAATGTCCTCACTTTATAACCGGAGCTGGATGCAGCCTTTGGCCGACACCCGATTGCTGTGGTGTGAAGTGAGAGAGAGAGAGAGAGAGAGAGAGAGAGAGAGAGAGAGAGAGAGAGAGAGAGAGAGAGAGAGAGAGAGTGAGTGAGTGAGTGAGAGAGAGAGAACTTTGAACTTTGAACTTTATTTATTTATCGAGGGTAACAGAATAAGCAAAATATACATGCTTTTTTTCGTCCGGCCCTCGCCCATTGAGGGTAACTCGATTAATAACAAGAAGAAATAGAAATTAAGTTAATTACAATACAATGTATATAATTAACATGTCAAACAGTTAAAAAGACATTCAAAATGCATTATGAATATCAAGCAATGATGTATTATTATCACATAATTATTTACTTGTTTCCAAGAGAAACAGCATATACATTTCTTTGAAGGAAGTTTCACTGAATTGCATTTTAATTAAATCAGGAATGGAGTTCCACAATAAGGCGCCAGAATAAGAAAGACTTGATTTGTAAAGGTCAATTCTAGGGGTTGGGGTAATTAATTTGTTTAGTTTTATTGAATTATTCAGTTTGAAATCTGAGGCAATGAATGTAGGTGCATTCCCTGACATAATTCTATGCATCATTACACCTTTGTTATAGATGAATCGTGATTTGATAGGAAGAATCTTTAATTTTTTATAATCAGACATAGAGAGAGATGCATTTTTTAAAAGAATTAATTTTACAGCTCGTCTATGTAAAGAGCACAGGTGTTTCAAAGTGTTTGCACTTGCAGAGTCCCACACTGTGGACGCATAATCAATAGTTGATTGAATATATGCCTGAAAAAACAGTTTCCGTGTGCGTAGGTCTAGAAAGTGTTTAATTTTTGATAACTGATATATTTTTTTAGAAGTATTTTTACAAAGTGTATCTAAATGTTTTGACCAAGACAGATTATTATCAATGGTTATTCCCAAAACCTTATGGTTATCAACTTCAGTTACATCTTGATTTTGTATTTGTAGTTTAGGAAATTTTGATGATAGATTTTGTCGTTTTTGTCTAGTGGTTAGAAGCATGCATTTAGTTTTATTTGGGTTCAGTGACATATGGTTTAGTTCTGACCATTCCAGCAATCGATCAATGTTTTCTTGGAGGACTCTTGCTAGCTCACTTAGATCTTTGTGACTAGAATGAATTGTAGTATCATCTGCAAATAGTTCACACATACATTTAACAAATAATGGTAGGTCATTAATATAGATAGAAAATAGTAAAGGACCAAGAATAGAACCTTGTGGAACTCCAAACCTTACTGTTTGTTTACAAGAGTATGATTGATTCAGATAAGTACTTTGCTGTCTGTCTGACAGGAAAGATTTTAAAATGTTAACAGAATCAGTTGCCAAACCATAAATCTCAAGCTTTTTGATAAGGAGTTTATGGTCAATTAGGTCAAAAGCTTTAGCAAAGTCAACAAATAGAGCAGCACAGAACTGGTTACTATTAATGTTGTTTAGCCATTGGTCAACTAAGCTAATCAGCGCTGTTTGACATGAGTGTTTTTTCCTAAAACCTGATTGCTTATCATGTATCAATTTGTTGTCCTCAAAGTGCAAAAGAATATGCTTATTGATATGTTTTTCAAGAGGCTTTGAAAGGATTGATAGAATTGATATTGGTCTGTAATTTGAAGGATTTGTAGTATCCCCCGATTTAAAAAGAGGAATCACTTTAGCCTGTTTGAATTTACTTGGAAAACAACATTGGTCGATACATATGTTATAAATGAAAGTTAATGTATCCGTGATTATTGGAGCTGCCATTTTTATAATTTTTGCATCAAGCCCATCTATGTCACGTGTTCCGCTTTGTTTAAGATGTTGTAGCTGAGAGTAAACATCCAATATAGTCATTGGTTGCAATGCATGATGAACATGGATATGTTTGGAATTGCAGTATTCTTTCAAAAGTTTTAAATCATTTGATTCTGTCCGATCATAAGAAATCACTTTATCGGCAATTTTTGAGAAATGTTCATTAAGTGTATCTACAGAAATATTAATAACTTGTGAGGATTTATTTGCAATGTCTTTGTTTGTGAGTTGGTTAATTGCTTTCCAAATAGATTTTGAATCTTGTTTAGATGTAATGAGGTTTTGAAAATATTGTTGTTTACGTTTTCGTTTCAGGGAGTTCACTTTATTTCTTTGTTGTTTGTACTCTTCATGTGTACCATGTTCTTTTAAAAAATCACGGTAATTTGCTGCATTTTCTATGTCTTTGTCGATCCATTTAGGTTTTTCAATCTGCTTGATTCGATGTGTTTTAAGGGGTGCGTGTTTGTTATAAATATTAATGAATACAGATATCCAAAAATCCAAAGCTTGGTCAGGGTTTGTAAAATTGTAAGTATTTGAAAGTGGACTATTTTTTAGATCAGAAAGAAATGCACTTTCATTGAAATGAGAGAATGAACGATATGTAATTGTTCTGTGACCTGTTTTTGGAATTTTTACCCCTTTACGAGACCATGTGGTACAAATGGGAAAATGGTCACTCACAGCAAAACATGGTACATATGTTTCTTTAATATGACGTTTTTCAGAAACATAGATATGATCAATAAGTGTTTTAGAGGTGGAAGTAATACGAGTAGGTTTTTGAATCATTTGATGTAAATTTAATAGATTTAGTGTTTCCAACCAATTCTTATTATGCTTCAGAAGATCGATGTTAAAGTCTCCAAGAAGAATGATTTCTTTTGATTCATTTAAAACTGCATCCATCATGTCCATGAATTTATCACACCAGTTTACCTTCTCTGCTGGGTTTCTGTAACAGAATCCAACAATAATTGATGCTGATTTTTGTAAGCATATTTCCACCCAAATGGATTCTATTCCATGAGATTCAAGTTTTTCAAGACGCTTGTAGGTTAATGAATCATTAATATAAACTAACAAACCAGTTTCTAAGTCTTTGGAAGAATCTTTTCGTAATGTTTTATAACCTGAAACGAAAATATCCGAATCAAGTATGTTGTTAGATAATCTAGATTCTGAAAATCCAAAAATATGAAAGTTTCTACCATTGTTAGAAAGTAAGGATAATATGTCTGTCATTTTGTTATATGCATGGTTTATGTTTAAATGGCCAATATGAAGCCCTTGTTTTACAAGCCAATTATTTTGACAATTATGAGTTGAAGAAGACATACAACAAAATTTCAAGGATAAAAAAATACAAAAGCAAACACCTCACACACAAAACCCCACGATGATAAGATACCGATTAAGCAAAATTGTTCACAAAAGGAATTTCAATAATTACAGTTAATAATGTAATTATAGAAGAACTATTTTAACAGATTAATCAATGTTAATATTATTGTTTATAAAAACAATTTTGAAATATGCGAAAGCTTTGAATCGCAGGTGAAGTCCTTTTTCTTCTTTCAAAGCTCTGTTATATTATATATAGTCTTAACGTAGCGTAGAGAGAAATGTACCGTTGAGTCTGAGGATGTATTATAAAAATACAACACAGATTAAATTTCAGTCACAATGACACAAAAAGCAATCACTTTAAAAGTTTGGCAATAGGGATTCAAATATCTAAAAGCTAAGACTACCAGCACATAACCACATACACATGCACACACACACACACACACAAACACACACTCACACACTCACACACACACATACACACACACACACATATACACACACATATACACACATACATACACACACACACACCACACATACACACACTCATACACACACGCTTAAAAGATGGCACTTTTAGTAGGCCATTGATGGGCGCATCTCATTAAAATTGTGTAGATATGATAAGAAAGCATGCACCATGGCTGGGTGCACAGGAGGTGGAGCCAGATGAGCTGTGTCATGTGGCGGAAGAACCATGGCTGGGTGCATATGGGGTGGAGCAAGGTGGGCGGCGTCATGTGGTGGTGGAGGGTAGCTGATAGGTTGTCCGAAACGGTTGAAGTGCCGAAAAGATGGCTGATACTGGTGATAAGCGTTGGCCGGTCCAACGTTGTGTTCATCAGCGGCGTGTTGGTTGCGAGAAGTCAAAGCAGGTGTCACGTAGTAGTCATTTGCACTCGAATGCTGCTGATTGTGTGTTACGGCGAAGGGAAGAGGAGAAGCCAGGCTGTCACCACCTGAGCGATGCTGTGGAGCGATGTTTGCCGGCAATGGTCTGTCACGGAAGAAGCCCTGATGATTTGTTGGGAGGCGGGTCTCCAAGTGCTGTGGGAGGGCGGGAAAGTCTTCTTCAGATCTCTGCACCGATTGGTATCTTTTAGAGTGACCTCTTTGATCAACGTGTTGATGCTTTGACACACGATTGTCATTGATGGTTGATTTGGTGTAGTACTTGGTGAGGGAGGGGGGGAACAGATTTTCTGCCAGCCGAGCTACGCCTTTTGGACTAGGATGAATCCTGTCCCTGTAAAGGGCGAGACGCGGGGCTCCACTCTCAGTCACAAAGACAAGCATGTTGTCCACAAAGACAACACCATGTCTTGCACATACTCTGGACAGGTTTTCATTGGATGGTCGGATGATATCATTTAGATCACTGCGCCCACGAGCAGGTATGATTGATGATGCTCTCAGGACTGCACGGGGAAATGCACACCTAAGAGTTAGCAGTAAATCGGTCCACATCACCTCACTAATGGTGCTAGAGGTGTTTGTACATGTATTGATGCCTACATGTACAGTGACCTGTTTCACTGAAGGGGATGGCGACAGATCTTTTCCCCACATAACTGCGTCCTCAACCATCATTCCATCCACACTCACTTTCTGAGGCACACTATATTTTGATGGCAAGGACTTGTTTAAGTTTACTGTCTTCAGTACAGAATCGCCAATGAGTATGAAAGTGGCATCTGGTTGGATGGTAATTTTTCTAAGTATTTCCTCTGGGGTGGGTCGATGTTCCTCTTGACTATTGTCATCTTCACTGGTGACATCTTTTTCTGAGTTGACTTCACATTCCGATGGTTCATTATGTTGACTCATATTGATTTGTTGCTGCGTCATTGTTGATTTAACAGGGGAGGAAGGAGGTGTCACAAAAGATCGTCGGTGCTTAAGGTTTGTATACATTGTCGGCGTGTCTTTAGTAGATGAGGGGGTAGAAGGATGGGGAGTAGTGGGTTTGTTTTCATGAGAATGAGTTGAAATGGATTTTTTTGCAGGTTTGTTGTTGACAAACGTGTGTTGGTCGTTCAGTTTCACTTTTAGATCACCAACAAGACTTTTGAGTTTGTGATTCTCCTCTTCCAGATTGTTCACTTGGTTTGACAGTGCTGTTATTTTATCTTCTAGTTTTTGTACTGCCGCACTATTTTCAATCCGCATAGAGGACTTGATGCGTTTCTCAACGTCTTGCAGGTTAACAGCTAATAATTCGTTAACATTGGCCATATTCATTTTTAGGTCCATGGTTTCATGTTCAACATCTTCCAATCTGGTTTTCATTACCATTGTGCAGATAGGTGTCAATCTAGTTGATTGTCTTCTTTTTTTAAGTCTCTTTTTAGCTGAGGTTGATGTTGTTGAGTTGGGGGTGTTCGTTGTGTTTGGTGAAAGAGAGAGAGAGAGAGAGAGAGAGAGAGAGAGAGATAAGATAAGATAAGATCATTTTTACATTAATTTAGTCAAGTTTTGACTAAATGTTTTAACATAGAGGGGGAATCGAGACGAGGGTCGTGGTGTATGTGTGTGTGTGTGTGTGTGTGTGTGTCTGTCTGTGCGTGTGTGTGTGTAGAGCGATTCAGACTAAACTACTGGACCGATCTTTATGAAATTTGACATGAACGTTCCTGGGTATGATATCCCCGGACGTTTTTTTTTCCTTTTTTTGATAAATACCTTTGATGACGTCATATCCGGCTTTTTGTAAAAGTTGAGGCGGCACTGTCACACCCTCATTTTTCAATCAAATTGATTGAAATTTTGGCAAAGCCATCTTCGACGAAGGCCGAGGTTTGGTATTGCATTTCAGCTTGGTGGCTTAAAAACTAATGAGTGAGATGGTCATTAAAAATCGGAAACTTGTAATTAAAATTATTTTTTTATTAAACGATCCAAAAATAATTTCATCTTATTCTTCGTCATTTTCTGATTCCAAAAACATATAAATATGTTATATTTGGATAAAAAACAAGCTCTGAAAATTAAAAATATAAAAATTTGGATCAAAATTAAATTTCCGAAATCGATTTAAAAACACTTTCATCTTATTCCTTGTCGGTTCCTGATTCCAAAAACATATAGATATGATATGTTTGGATTAAAAACACGCTCACAAAGTTAAAACGAAGAGAGGTACAGAAAAGCGTGCTATGCAGCACAGCCAAACCACTACCCCGCTGAACAGGCTCGTCAGTTTCACTCCGTTATGCACAAGCGGCGGACTACGGTCATTGTGAAAAAATGCAGTGCGTTCAGTTTCATTCTGTGAGTTCCACAGCTTGACTAAATGTAGTAGTTTCGCCTTACGCGACTTGTTTTTATTTACGAGGGTAATGATATAAGAGAGAGAGAGAGAGAGACGGAGAGAGAGAGAGAGAGAGAGAGAGAGAGAGAGAGAGAGAGAGAGAGAGAGACTCAGACTCAGACTCAGAACTTTATTACAAAAGGATAAAGGTTTTAGGCAAAGCCTATTCTTCCAACCTGTCCTTTATACAACACATAAAGACAGACGCACATTACAAATATAAATTCAATCATATAAAATACAGAAATACATTGTACAGAATGCAACACAATGTGCATTTAAGAAATTACATAAGGAGAACTCAAAAAATTACAAAATTACATTGACATAGTTATACCTTTCATTTGGGAATAAGTTGCTCCGATCAGCTACACATCCGTTAACATTAGTACAAAATGTTTTGTAGACGGATGCATGTTACTGATTAAAAGCCCCACAATGATGTGCTTGGCAAATACAAAAAAAAAAAAAAAAAAAAAAAAAAAAGGATCTTTTTCGTGCGCACTTGGTCTTGTGCTTGCGTGTACACACGGTGGTGTTCGGACACCGAGGAGAGTCTGCACACAAAGTTGACTCTGAGAAATAAATCTCTCGCCGAACGTGGGGACGAACTCACGCTGACAGCGGTCAACTGGATACAAATCCAGCGCGCTACCGACTGAGCTACATACCCGCCCGCGACCACCTCTCTATATCGAACACTTTTGGTCTGCCCCTTGGTGGTAGTTATATACAGGCTTTACTGTATTATTTTGTTTGGTAATGAGAATTGTACGCTATTGCAAAATAGGTCTTTACTGAATGACATTTTGGTCGATGGTAGAGAGCTTACAGACATAGGACATGTTTAGATGACTGGAAGAAAATAATCAGGGGACATCACTGCAAGAACAGTGTTTCGTAGCTTTTTTTAATGAGCGAATAATGTTCATAGTTCATTGCTGCAGTCTGTCCTGTTTTGAAATATTTGATTTTTATACGATAAGATATATAAGATAACTTGACATATTTCACTCCAGTTTTAGCAATGAAAAGGTTTTGACTTTGATTTCCTTACTTCTATACACGAATTTCTCATTATGGATTGTGCAGTTTTTATTGCTCTACGTCCAATCATCTTCTTTCAAGTTTTCTGCTTCTATGTCCATGTCTAACTACATTTACATTTAACCTTGGAAGGAGAAAAAAACCTCAGACAGATGGACTGCTAACGTTCCACACACAAAAAAAGAATACAAAACAAACAAGAAAGGTTCAGTTTTTGTGTGTCAGTTTTGACAAAAAGAAACATTCACAAGAACTGTGACCGATCGGCCTTTGAAATGGACAAAATCCGTTATTATATTGCTTTTAATTAAGAACACGTTCGTAACCTTAAAAAAAAATTAAAAAAAAAAATAAAAAAAAAAATTGTACAAAATGTTTAACAAAATAACAATCGAACAAGACATTTCATCGACGGGCCCTGTGGCGGGGTGGTAAGACGTCGGCCTCTTAATCGGAAGGTCGAGGGTTCGAATCCCGGTCGCGGCCGCCTGGTGGGTTAAGTGTGGAGATTTTTCCGATCTCCCAGGTCAACTTATGTGCAGACCTGCTAGTGGCTTATCCCCCTTCGTGTGCACACGCAAGCACAAGACCAAGTGCGCACGGAAAAGATCCTGTAATCCATGTCAGAGTTCGGTGGGTTATAGAAACACGAAAATATCCAGCATGCTTCCTCCGAAAGCGGCGTATGGCTGCCTTAATGGCGGGGTAAAAACGGTCATACACGTAAAATTCCACTCGTGCAAAAAACACGAGTGTACGTGGGAGTTTCAGCCCACGAACGCAGAAGAAGAGAAGAAGACATTTCATTCACGAATGATGTGTGAACGTGACTGTCTCTTAAACATTTTCACTGAAGTTGCATTTCTTATCTGTTGGGGTAAGGAGTTCCAGAGAAACGCTCCCGAGAAGGCTAAACTCGATTTGTAGAGGTCTATGCGAGGTATGGGAGGGATGATTTTTTGGGACCCATATCTTTTTGTGGCATGTTTGAAATGTGATTGCAAATATTTAGGACAGTCGTCATTTAGAATTTTATACATGAACACAGCCTTGTTTAACGTCAACTGATCTTTCAAGGGGAGGAAATTCAAGAGCTTTAGTTTATCATCCGTGGACCTATTCAAATCATGCAGAATAAGTTTTGCAGCTCGGCGATGCAGGGAATTGAGTCTTTTTAAATGAACATCACTGCAGTTATCCCAAAGTGTCGATGCGAAGTTTATATGAGGCATTATGTGGGCGTAATAGAACATTTTGAGTGCTGCAGAATCTGCGTAATGCCTTAATTTTGATAACAGGTAAAAAAATTTTTATCCTAGTTTGCAAATATTACTCAAATGAGTTTGCCATTTAAACTCTTGATCAATGGTAACACCCAATAATCTATGTTCCCTAACTTGCTGCACTTGAGTTGAACCAACTGACAGTTGTAATTGTAAAGGACTTAATTGGTGTTTTTGTCTCGTGGTTATCACCATACTCTTTGTTTTAATCGGATGAATGATCATTGCATTAGAAACGCACAACTCAGTGATTTCATCCAGACTTGTTTGAAGAGTAGAGTTGACGGATTCCAAAGATTTTTGACTGGTGTGAACAGTGAAAAACTCACATCTAACTTTTTCATCCGACAAATGAACGGGTAAATCGTTTATACAAATACTGAATAATACAGGTAATAATACAAGCCCTTGAGGGACACCACTCCTGACAAACTCATTTGACGAAGTTTTACAGTTAATGGATACATATTGTGTCCGTTTTGAAAGATACGATTCAAAAAAGGCACAGGCTGAGTCGTCTTTTAAATAACACTTTAATTTCTTTAGTAGAAGTGAGTGATCTACTAGGTCAAAGAGAGAGAGAGAGAGACAGACAGAGACAGACAGAGACAGAGAGAGAGAGAGAGAGAAAGAGAGAGACAGAGACAGAGAGACAGACAGACAGACAGACAGACAGACAGACAGACAGACAGACAGACAGACAGAGAGGGACATATTCGTCACTATATTACCGGAGCTTGATTGGTGCAGCGTTGGGCATCCGCTGATATCTTCCTTCACTGTCATGTGAAGAAAGAAGGAGAGAGATCTATAGAGATCATCACTCTATTACCAAGAGTGACACTGACACACACACACACAGAGAGAGAGAGAGAGAGAGAGAGAGAGAGAGAGAGAGAGAGAGAGAGAGAGAGAGAGAGAGAGAGAGAGAGACTGACACACACACACAGAGACAGAGAGAGAGACATAGACAGACAGAGGCAGACAGAGACAGACACTGAGACAGAGACACGGAGAGAGACAGAGAGACAGAGACAGAGACAGAGGCAGACAGAGACAGACAGACAGACACCGAGAGAGAGACAGAGAGGGACATATCCGTAGACAGAGACAGAAAGAAAGGCAGAGTCAGAGAGAGAGAGAGGAAGGCAGAGACAGAGAGAGAGGTGTGTGGCGATTTTCAATTTTTTGGTAGGGGGGGGGGAAGGGGAGCCAACACAGCAAACTAACTAATCATGCAAGCGGAAGTCGAATACGACGCCGAAGCTCAACGTCTTAGCATTACTTTGGTCAGGTATCACGTGGGCTGGTCTCTGATGGCTTTCGTCTAGACGGCAACAATGAGATGGCTGTGCCAATGGTATCGATGACTGTAACCAGATTCAATAGATCATTGTGTCTCGGTGAAGGGAAGTGGTGGAGGGAGGTGGGGGAATAGAGAAGCAGACAAACAGACAGAGACGAACAGACAAACAAAGACAGACTGACGGACAGACTGACAGACAGACAGCGACAAAGACACCGACAGAGAGAGAAACAAGTCGCGTAAGGCGAAAATACAACATTTAGTCAAGTAGCTGTCGAACTCACAGAATGAAACTGAACGCAATGCAACGTAGCAAGACCGTATACTCGTATCATCGTCAGTCCACCGCGCACGGCAAAGGCAGTGAAATTGACAAGAAGAGCGGGGTAGTACTTGCGCTGAGAAGGATAGCACGCTTTTCTGTACCACTCTTCGTTTTAACTTTCTGAGCGTGTTTTTAATCCAAACATATCATATCTATATGTTTTTGGAATCAGGAACCGACAAGGAATAAGATGAAAGTGTTTTTAAATTGATTTGGACAATTTAATTTTGATAATAATTTGTATATTTTTAATTTTCAGAGCTTGTTTTTAATCCAAATATAACATATGTATATGTTTTTGGAATCAGAAAATGATGGGGAATAAGATGAACGTAAATTTGGATCGTTTTATAAAAAATTTTTTTTTACAATTTTCAGATTTTTAATGACCAAAGTCATTAATTAATTTTTAAGCCACCAAGCTGAAATGCAATACCGAAGTCCGGGCTTCGTCGAAGATTACTTGACCAAAATTTCAACCAATTTGGTTGAAAAATGAGAGCGTGACAGTGCCGCCTCAACTTTCACGAAAAGCCGGATATGACGTCATAAAAGACATTTATCGAAAAAATGA
>NW_027126133.1:0-2500 GCF_037325665.1 Littorina saxatilis | reverse complement strand
GTGTGTGTGGGGGGGGGGGGTGGGGTGGTGGAGTGGTGATGGTGCGAGTGTATGTACAAGTATATATAACGTGAACTGTCATTTGTGGAGCCTCTTCCATGGGCTCTTTCTCCTTTATTCCTTGATTCATCATCTTAATTATTCACCCCCCCCCCCCCCCTGCATGGTACATCTTTCTTTCTTTATTTGGTGTTTAACGTCGTTTTCAACCACGAAGGTTATATCGCGACGGACATGGTACAAACGATACATATATTATCATGGAATGGTGACACTTTAAATGTACCTATAACCATAGACCTAGGTCCCTGGTATAACCATTCGCACCAGATAATATTGTTCCAAAATACTGTATTAATCTAAAATTAAAAAAAAGATGATTCTCTCTGTTTCGTAAAAAAAAGAACCCACGCAAATATTTGTGAAGACACTGCGTTTTCAATATTGAAATGGTTCAAGAGAGAGGACACGTATATTCCCTTTCTGCGCGTGTCGTCAGATACTGTTGTCAAACCTGTTTCGATAAAGTGCTCAAATTACTGCAGTGAGAAGAATATTAGGATGAAAGTTGCTTGTTCCGCTGTGCCTCTAGCTTCATAACTTATTATTCTCTTCTATGCCTGTAAATAAGTGTTCATACGAAGCGTTTGTTTGTTTGTCTTGTTGTTGTTTTTTTTGGTGGTGTTTTTTTGGTTTGTTGTTGTTGTTGTTGTTGTTTTGTTGTTAAATGAGAGCTTTGTTGCCCGTGAAGCAGTATACACAGGACTTCAGCTGACAAGGAAGGTTTCCCATAACTCTCTTTGTCTTGTGTTCTGACCTATTTCTCCAATGTGTTAACATTAGCGAACAAAAACAAGAAATTCCTCCGAGGTAGGAAAAACACCCCCGTCAAAGGGAAATAACCTTCTCAGTTGGTGGCAGTGAGAATGGTTATTTCCCTTTGACCATTAATATGTCCCTCTATAAGTCCTTGTATAATTTTAATCCACCAATAACTCCCTAACCGTGTGTTTGACTGGTCCCAATTTTTGTAAGGACCGTCTCAGGAATGTATAGAACCTGTTCACAAAGTTTGGTGACGATCGGTCCGTTAATTCTTGAGATCTATATGCGAACACAAACAAACAAACAAACAAACAAACAAACACATCGACCGAATCCTATACACACCCCTATACCGGGGGTGTAAATAACGCAATGAATACTGTAACTAAACCCATCCAATCTTCGGTCATCGACCCTATTCTCTTTTTTGTTTTAGACAAAAATAGGCCTACATTTAAGCGTTTAAAGGCATATGTACGCGCTCCCGTGTTTACAAAGTGTAGTTTGCCCATAATCGATGTCAAACGCACCATAAGACCATATAATGACGATATGTCACCATGCGCGGACCATAATACATGCATTACAGCTTGTTCTAGCCTCTGAAAAAGTGAGGATGTCAACAAAGCCGCGGTGTTAGCTCCCTTGCATCAACGTTACATGTGTTGCCAAATCTATAAATAGGACGATCCAGATCAAAATGAAAATTAACATATCTCAACATTGAAGGGGTCCTAGACCACAATATTTTGCAGGGAACTTAATTTAGCATGTCTCCAGCTGTTGGTAAAGCAATTAGCGTGTATAGTCATCGAGTACATATGCCTTTAAGAAAGAATGAACATAGGGAACTTCAGGAAAAGTTGGGAAAGAAAACCCCAGCCCCTCCGACATGTGATATACGGTCGTATAATGAAGGACGTTACCATTGCACACGGTTTTTTTTTCTATCTCTCTCTCTTTTTTTTCTTTTTTTCAAGCGAGGGGAAGTTTATTTGACCGTGGAATGGGAGGAATGATCGAGTCCCAATAGCACCACGCCTCCTGCTGCCTCCACCAATAACCCCTCCTTATACTTTCTCCGTAATAACGTCGAAGAATTCTCCCCCTGAAAAAAAAAGTGTGTACATTTTTACCAGCCATGAGGGGGGGGGGGGGGGGATGGAGATGGCTATCAGTATCAGCGGGGTGTTGAAACGATGATGATTTGACCCTGATCTAGATGCAGCGTATTGATTGGAGTCTATCCACAGGCCAGGCATCGTCTACATAATCTGTCTTATTACCACAGCCCGCCGTCTCCCGGTTGACCGTCTGTTAGCATTGCGGAATGCGTGGAATGCAAAGAAAATGTTTATTATGCAGAAACCTGCTGCCGGTCATAAATATGGGCTGTGAAAATATGCAGGTACGTGCGATCGAACAAACGCACATATCCCTATTGCCGTTAGCTGGGCTGGCAGTAGAGCGAAAAGGAAAAAAACAGGTTCAAAGTGGGGGGATGGGGGGGGGGGAGAGAGAGAGAGAGAGAGAGAGAGAGAGAGAGAGAGAGAGAGAGAGAGAGAGAGAGAGAGAGAGAGAGAGAGAGACCTCGAACATATTCTAAGCAATCGCTGGAGGACAAAGGAGAAATAAAACAATTGTAAGCACACGAGCCCAATAAAAATTCTATGTC